>NC_071402.1:305000-407500 GCF_017976375.1 Cuculus canorus
CGTCCTCAACTGAGACCGAGCGCAGTTTGCCTGGAGTGAACGTGTCAGCAGATGTCCACCACAAAGCAAACTGGGCAGTGGTGGGACGAGGCCAGGAACAGGAACAGGAACAGGGGGAGCGTTCCCACCACAGCCCAGCTCTCCACGGGGCTCCCTTTGGGACGTAACCCCGTCCAGCTGCCGAGAGACCAAGGGTTGGTAGCTCTTCCAGAACTCCAGCTTCGCTCCAGGGATGGAAATCACTGCGTGATTCCAGAAGAGCCATCGGCTCCATCCAGCTGGCTCCATCCTCTGCTCCCCTCCGCACAGCAGGCCCAGGATCGGAGCTGTGCCATCCAAAGCCTCTTCCCTGCCTCCCACCTCTCCGTACCAAGAGATTCCCACTTCCAACAGCAAAACTTGTGTTCATCTTGAGCTGAAATTGCCCACATCCAGGCCACCAGCAGGACCTGCTCACGTTGCCCCAGCCACGAGAAGGAAGACAGCACGCGGTAGGACACAGGGAAAGGAATGGGACAGACAGGACTCTGGGGACCTCTCAGGGTCAAGGACCTTGGAGCTGGTGAGGTGACAGAAATGTTCACGGACTCCTGGAGAACCGAGCTCCAGGTGTCCCACTCTGGAACCAAGTCCAGAGCAGAGAGCGGCTGCTGCAGAGGCGCCTGGCTTCCACATCGGCTCCACCAGCCGGGGCGGCAAATGGAGCCGGAGACTGTCCTGGACCCTCCCTTCCACCCTTCTGCCCTTCCTGCAATGACCCAAGCGTCAGCCTTGAGGCTTCACCTTCTGCTAAGTCCAACCCAAACCCAAAGCCACCAGAGGGAACGTGGGGCTAAAACGGGTTCACTGCCACCCACCCGGTGCCCAGCGTGGTGGAAACCAGATGGGATCTCCGCCCAGAAATCCACAATTCCAGACTGACCAGAAGGGCATCACCTCTGGTCGAGACCGACTGAAATCCACGTATCGGCAGACATGGATTAAACAGCGAGACGGAGAAACGTGGTGGTCACAAACGTGGTGATGTCATGGAGAACGTGCTTTAAACCCGTTCCAGATCAGACCAACACGTCCCACGTGAAGAAATCTATTAGGATTGACCCCAAAATACGCGGCTTTTCTTCCAGTCTCCCCAGATTTTAGCAATGCCTCAACGATTTACAGCCGTACTCAACACAGAAACCTCTGAAGATGCTGGAAAGCTCGGTCTCTAGAGGGTTAGAGAGCTACCGAACAAAAGGATTCCGGTACTTCCACGTTTCTTCTGGAGTCCTCAGCACAGGGAGGACATGGATCTGTTGGAGCGACCCCAGACGAGGCCACGGAGATGATCCTCCCATAGAAGGACAGGCTGAGAGAGTTGGGGTTGTCCAGCCTGGAGAAGAGAAGGCTGTGGGGAGACCTTAGAGCAGCTTCCAGTAGGGAAAGGGGCTCCAGGAAAGCTGGGGAGGGGCTCTGGATCAGGGAGTGCAGGGATGGGATGAGGGGAATGGTCTTGAGCTGCAAGAGGGAAAATTGGGATGAGATCTTGGGGAGAAACGTTCTCTTGTGAGGGTGGGGAGGCCCTGGCCCAGACTGCCCTGAGAAGCGGTGGCTGCCCCATCCCTGGAGGGGTTCCAGGCCAGGTTGGATGGGGCTCGGAGCCTCTGATCCGGTGGGAGCCCAAAACATTCCATGGTATAGTGATTCTATGAAATTTGTGAAATCCATGGGTTGTCTATTTTTCCATTTGTTGACGCAATCAACTCACTGTGCAACTGGACAAGACTTGGGGTAACCCGGGACATCGTGCGCTCCTCACCCACCGTCAGAAGCAGCGATCCCGTCCTCTTGATTCCAGCACCGAGCAAAAATGTCTTACTTTGCAGAATCATGGAACGGTTTGGGCTGGAAGAGACCTCAAAGCCCACCCAGTCCCACCCCCTGCCATGGGCAGGGACACCTCCCACTGGATCCGGGGCTCCGAGCCCCATCCAACCTGGCCTGGAACCCCTCCAGGGATTCAGAGGAATCAGACTGAAAATAAGGGCAATCTGTGCCAGAAGAGTCAACGGGATGAGGGTCAGAACCTCTCAGCATACACTGAAAAGCGAAACTCCGAGGAGGAACCAGACCTCCTCAGACCTCGAGACGCTGCTGCGACAGCAGCCCATGGGCTTGGACCGGAGTAAGTAAGTAAGGAAAGGGCTGGAAAGAAGATTTCAAACGCCCAAAGCCAATCGGTTCTCCTATAAAGGGGTGTAGGAAGAAGCCGAACTGGCAGATGTTGGCTTGAAGTCCATGGAGACGAACATGAGCCCAGGAAGGAACAATCCTGTTCACTTCTACACTCGGTGTTTCACACCACATCCCAGCCTAAAGCGGTTCGTTATTCCTTCCCCAAAGCGCGTCCGTCCTCAGGTCACTTCCAAGCTGCCTTGACTTCCGTGATGTCCATCCTGATTCTCCAGCTTCCACCCCTGCCAGTGACCTCCCTGGGTCCTCTCTTCTCCCGTTCTTTCCCCTCAGACCAGGGATCCACAAGGACTCATCCCAGCCCTAACCCTCACCAAGCAGAAACCCACCCCCAGGTTCCTCCCAGTTCCTCCCAGTCCACCCATGCCATCCATGGAAAACCGCTACTGGGGAAAGGGAAAAGTGGGAAAACGGAGAAAGCCAACATTTCAGCTCGGAGCGGACACCTCCCCGAGTTCCCACCAGAGGCTGTGGGGACACCCGTTTCTCATCGACGGCCCCGACCCAGCGAAGCGGCTTCGCCTCCCTCCTCTCTCCTCTATTCCCACAGAATTCCATCCGCAGGCTTGGAACACGTTTTTTCACCCAGAGCACAAATCAATCAGATAATTTCTTCCCACTGAATCCTGCGGGAGTAGAATGAACAAAGGGGATTGGAGAGAGCCGAGAGTTCCCCAGGGAGCAGCTCCCCTGGACAACGTCATGGAGAGCCCAGAACTCCTCGGCGATGGAATGCCAGGACCTGGGAGAATCCCAGCAGAAGGATCACGTGTCTCACTAAGTTCTGCACATCCAAATCCCCAAAGAATGTCCCTGACATCTTCACACCGCTTCCAACCCGGAGTCCAGGAACGCCTCAACAAAAACGAGGGCAGCTCATGGCACGAGGACCCCGAGCGCCGGCGGCTCTGACTCACCGGGAAAGATTAGAAGAGCTAAATCGGTCCGGCTCCAGCCAGGAAGAACTTGAGAGGACACGGGGACAGGCTGAAAATATCCATGACCAAATGGAACATGAGGGAAAGAGACCGACCGGGCACAGAGCAGCCAGTGGAGAACGAGGGGAGGGGTCCTGGCGTTGATGCTGTTTCCACCCCTCCTCGGGGGTTCTTGGAGTTACCAACGGAGTGGAGATGTTCCTCAGAATCATGGAATGGTTTGGGTTGGAAGGGACCTCAAAGCTCACCCAGTTCCACCCCTGCCATGGGCAGAGACACCTCCCACTGGATCAGGGGCTCCAAGCCCCATCCAACCTGGCCTGGAACCCCTCCAGGGATGGGGCACCACCACTGCTCTGGGCAACCTGGGCCAGGGCCTCCCCACCCTCACAGGAGAACATTTCTTCCCAAGATCTCCTCTCTTTCAGCTGGAAACCACTCCCCTCACCCTATCCCTGCGCTCCCTGATCCAGAGCCCCTCCCCAGACTCTGTGTGTCGACAGAGATACGATTTCATTTAATAGAACCATGGAATGGTTTGAGTTCGAAGGAACGCAAAGCCCATCAAATTCCAACCCCTGCGATGGGCAAGGACACCTCCCACCGCATCCGGTGCTCCAAGTCCCATTTAAGGTCACCTTGAACCCCTCCAGGGACAGGGCAGCCACCACTTCTCTGGACAACCCCGATCAGGGCCTCCCCACCCTCGTCGTAAGGAATTTCCTCCTAATGTCCAATCTAAATCCTCCCCCTCATCCTATCACTCCGCGACCTTGGAAAAAGCCCACCCCAGCTTTCCCGGAGCCCCTTCAGGTACTGAAAGGTTGCCTTAAGGTCTCCTTGGAGCCTCGTCTTCTCCAGGCTGAGCAACCCCAACTCCATATAGGAGAAAACGTTCACACTGAGCACAACCCTTCACTGGAAGACCCTCCTCAGGGAGGTGCTGATAATCCCACCCAAGTCCCTTTCCCACAGAAGGCTGGACCTTCCAAGGTCCCTTCCACTTGGGCTGTTCTATCATGAGTTCTTTCACCAACGAACTCCAGAAACAGGGATTTAAGAAGCTCCTCCTCCTCCTCACGATGGGCACTCAGGTCTCCACAGGTCTGGAAACACCCACAGCCCAAGTGGGGATCCCAAAAGGAACAGGGTTGGTTGAACCCTGGGAGGCAACGGGACAAAGTCCCTCTGGAAAGGAGAACATTCAACCTCTTAAAGAGAACCAAAACAAGCGTTGGACAAAGCTACTGAGCCTTGAGCCATCCCAGAACTGGAAACAGGACAGAAACCTGGACATGGAAGTCCTCCAGATTCAACTGGAACGAGGGACACTGAGACACGCGCCATTTCCTCCTTTGCTCAGCACTGAAGAACTTTTATTCCTCTTCTTTTTGCCTCTTTTTGTTTGGTAAAACCACCAATCACTCGTTTTGCACCATTCTGACTCGATTTCCACCTAGAAGCTGCCCTCAGCCCAACCATTCCTCTCTGCTCTAAAGGTCCATCCCAGGGTGAAAGGACCAGAGAATCCACGGCTCCTCTAAAACCTGTCCCAGCGTGATGGTTCGCAGGAGGAATTGTCCTTCATTCCCACCTTGTGCCGGGCAGACCGCACGGCAAGAGAGCCGGTCCAAGGGAACAACGGGAAAAACAGAACATTCCACGTTCCAGAGGAACATTGAGGTGCACCACGGTCTGGAGGACAACGCTCACCGTGGACCTCGACGCTGAGCGCAGGAACAAATGTGAGGGAGCTAAGGAGAACGGATTCATCCATGAAGAGGAACCACCACTACGACTGCCACTGGAGCGAGTCCAGAGGAGGCCATGGAGATGATCCGAGGGCTGGAGCACCTCCCGCATGAGGAAACACTGGGAGAGTTGGGGCTGTCCGGCCTGGAGAAGGCTCTGGAGAGACCTTAGAGCAGCTTCCAGTAGGGAAAGGGGCTCCAGGAAAGCTGAGGAGAGGCTCTGGATCAGGGAGTGCAGGGATAGAATGAGGGGAACGGTTTTGAGCTGAAAGAGGGGAGATTGGGATGAGATCTCAGGCAGAAATGTTCTCCTGTGAGGGTGGGGAGGCCCTGGCCCAGGTTGCCCCGAGCAGTGGTGGCTGCCCCATCCCTGGAGAGGTTCCAGGCCAGGTTGGATGGGGCTCGGAGCCCCTGATCCAGTGGGAGGTGTCTCTGCCCGTGGCAGGGGGTGGAATTAGATGATCTTTAAGGTCCCTTCCAACTCAAACCATTCTATGATCCTCTGGTTTTCCACCACAAGGTCTTGGATCTACTCCAGGCTTCTCTTCCTCCTCCACTGACCCAGTCAGGAAACGGGGGGCAAACAGGGACCAGATTTTAGAGGCACAGAAGCGCTCGACGGCCTCAAGTTGGCCCAGGGCAGGATCGGATCGGACATCGGGAAGAACTTCTTCACTGAAAGGGTTCTTGGTCCCTGGCAGAGGAGCCCAGGGAGGTGGTGGAGTCCCCATCCCTGGAGGGGTTTAAAAGACGGGGAGATGATGGTTCAGTAGGGGACAGGTAAGGTCTGTCTCGTTGATCTCAAAAGTCTTCTCCATCCTTGTGATCCTGGGATTCAAGCGCCTTTGGTTCCTCCCGGTGGGATTTTAATGCCTCATTATTTTGTTCCCATCCGAAGCAACGAGATTTGCGAAAGCAAACGGGACGATGGTGCCACACTCCTGGCGCAGGAGAAGGAACCTGCAGGTGGTTCTGCATCCCTGGGGGATATTGTCCCCAGCTCGTCATGGGCTCCATAGGAAAGCACCACGTCAGATGGAATCGGCAGTGACGTCCTGTCGGAGAAGAGCCACCGCACAAGGAATCCGTCACTGTAGAGGGAATCGTACGGTGATGTCATACGAGGAGAGGTCACAGTCCCCACCTCCAACGTGTTGGGAGGGTCGCGGCGTAAGAGAACACAAAGGGCCCTTCACCTCAGTAGGAAAAGGTCACAGAATCATTTGGTTGGAGAAGACCTCTGAGATCAGTGATTCCAACCATACGTGTCCACTACTAAACCATTCCCGAGCACCTCATCTGCTCGGCTTTTAAACATCTTCGGAGACGGTGACTCCACCACCCCCTGGGCAGCCTCCACCAGGGCTTCACCACTCTTGAAATGAAGGAATTTTTCCCTCATAGCCACTCTAACCCTCCCCCAGTGCAACTTGAGGCCACTTCTTCTCATCCCATCACTTGTTACCGGAGAGAGGAGACTAACAACGTCCTCTCCACAACCTCCTTTCAGGAAGTTGTAGACAGCGATGAGGTCTCCCTCCCTTCAGCCTCCTCTTCTCCAGACTAAGCAGACCCAGGTCCCTCAGCCACCTCTCATAATCCTTTTTCTCCAGACCATTCCCAGCTCTGTTCCCTTCTCAGGACACGCTACAGCCCCTCAATGTCCTTTTTTGGAGTGAGGGGTCCAAAACTGAGCCCGGAATTTGCGGTGTGGCCTCACCAGGATGATCTCCTTGGTCATAAAAACGCTCCTGTGGTGAGAAAATAAAGCCAGACCAATTCCAACAGAAGATATGGCAGCTGGGATTCTGTGATTCCATGATTCCACGTCCACAACGGGACATTCAGTCACTTAAAGAACCAACGGAGAGAAGGGCGGGCTGCATCTCTCCTAAGGCCTCAGGGTCCTGCTCCGTCAGAAGGTACCTTCTAGCTGAGAGATACCGCTGTCGTGATCCTTCCGGTGTTTATGAGAGGTTCATTGATCGTCTCAGAGATTAAAGTTTGGAGGTCGCACTGCAGGAAACTCACATTTGCTTCGTAAGAGCTCCAAGCCTGATGACGTCCAGACGAGCACGTGGTTTCACCCCAGCCAACACCACAACATCTCCATTCTGTTCCACGCTTCCCTGAAAAGCAGCGCGTCGAGCTGCTGTTGGAAGGGACGAGATCGCACGGAGAGGCTGGTTGGGTTCAGATAAGTTTTGAGGACGCGGTCCAGGAGGAGCAGCTGTGCAGGTCAACCATAACAGCAAAAAGAGGGTCCCGGGTTCTGGTTGAGGGACCAGCGCTGCGTTGTCTGCAACAACGGCTGATGCCGTAGAATCCCAGAACACTTCGGGTGGGAAGCGATCTCCAAGCCCACCCAGTCCCACCCCCTGCCATGGGCAGGGACACCTCCCACTGGATCAGGGGCTCCAAGACCCATCCAACCTGGCCTGGAACCCCTCCAGGGATGGGGCAGCTACCACTGCTCTGGGCAACCCGGGCCAGGGCCTCCCCACCCTCACAGGAGAACACTTCTCCCCAAGATCTCATCTCAATCTTCCTTCTTGCAGCTTAAAAACTCCATTCTTTCAGCTCTTCTCCTCCAAAGCCTCGCGGCACATCCAGTTCTGGGGACTGGGACAACACCCTGGGGCTGGAGCCAGTGTGGAGTCTATCTCCCCTGCCAGATCTCAGGGCTTTAAGACCTTTCCTTCACCGTAGCAGGGTTCCATCGGCACCAACGTCTCCAGGAGCTCTGGAAGCTCCAGCTGCACCCACAGCACTCGGCTCCCTGCACCCTGATGCTGGGATGGGACGGAAGCCAGGCAGATGTCTCCAGCTCGGCTCTGGCACGGCTGGTCCACCTCAGGACCATGGTTTAGGCTCAGAGAACACTCAGTCAGTGGCTCCTCCTCTCTGAGCCTTAAGAAATTGGACAAGGAACGTGACAGCAGTGCCATGAACGTGAACTGCGCTGCTCAAGGGACACCGGGCTCTGCTTGGCAAAGGTCCTGCTCCGTACCATCCCGTTGGTTCACCTGCAATAGGTTCTCCTCAAGGACGTGGAACCATCCCTGGAACACCAGGTGGACACTGCTCCGATGCTAAGTAGTCCTTCAGGCCCTGAACATTCCTCCCGTTGTCCTGCACCTTCACCGAGAGGCGCGTGCTCCTTGCAGCCAAAGCACTGGGAAAGGTGGGAAGGGGTCTCCTCGGCACACACGAGGTGTCCCATCCGCAGTGCCCGCGTTCAGCTCCCTCACAGCCCTGTCTTTGCTTTTGCTGATGTCTCCTCTGGAGACCAAACCTTCCACAGGAGCTGCAGCCCTGGGAAGCACCTAGGGTGACTCCCCTAAAGAGAATCATGGAACCATTCAGGCTGGAAAAGCTCTCTAAGATCATCCAGTTCAACCATCAACACACCACCACCGTGCCCACTAAACCGTGTCCCCGAGTGTCACATCTACGCAGCTTCTGACCGCCTCCAGGGATGGGGACTCCTCCACCACCCTGAGCAGCCTCCGCCAGGGCTTCACCACTCTTCCAGTGAAGAAGTCTTTCCCAAAATCCAGTCTGAAGCTCCCCTGGCACAACTCAAGGCTGTTTCCTCTCATCCCATTGCCTGTTCCTTGGGAGCAGAGCCCAGCGCCCACCTCGCTCCAACCTCCTTCCAGGGAGTTGTAGAGAGTGAGGAGGTCTCCCCTCAGCGTCCTCATCTCCAGACTGAACAGTCACCAGAGCACGGACCAGAGGGGTCAACAGCATTCCTGAGCCGAGCATCGCTCCGAGCCACCGGACAACCGACTGCTTCCCAAAGCCGGTCTGCTCCAGGCCCCACCACCCTCCGGTGGCTCCCTGGCTCATCCGTGGGACCTGCGCTCCCGCTCTGCTCCCTACAGCACGGGAAAAGGTCGGCACAAAGGCGACCGTGCGGCAGGGACACCAGAGCCAACCTGGGGCCTCCAACCAGCCGCCCTCTCCAGCCACCCCGGAGGAGCTCCAGGCGCTTCCACCAGATGCAGGAGGAGCGTGGGAGGAGCCAAGGAAGAGGCAGGTGGGCTGATTCCTGACACCAGACCGAGGTTTCCCGGACCACGGCATCTGGAGGAGCCAGAAAACTCCATAAATGGAGGGTGACGTCCAACAGCTGGAAAAAAGGGCCAAGAGCTACGCTCGGTTTTGTCTCCGAGCGACAGAAGAGCCACAAAAAAGGAAAACCCAAGAGATGTGAACACATTTCCCGGCGATCCGGAGCCGGGATGGGCAAATCCTCAGGACACACCAACAGTGGACAATGTCTGGGCCACCTCACATTCCACCTGAAGGGGACAGGATCCGTCAGCTCTATCCCAGAGGGTCTCACTCCAAAGCCAGGACCCCACAGGCTCCGTTCTACACCCGAGGGAGCACGGAAGAGCGGAGGGCTGGGACAACCGGGGCAGGGCACTCACGCAGCGCCCGGTGCCGAGGTTCTGTCCCAGGGGACGGAGCCTCCGCGCCAGCCGGCCGCACCCACACAGATGCCAGCTCTGGCCACTGGCTCTGGCCACCGGCAGCCCCCAGCTTCCAGCCGCTCCCTGGAGCCCGTGCGGGACGATCCCGCTGGGAAGGGAGAAGGAAGTCGATCGTAGCCATGGGATGAGCTGAGGGAGCAGGATGCAGGGAGATGGACTTTGGGGCACACACCAACGCGTGTGAGGACCTCGCGGTCCCTTCCTGACGCCCTGAGGGGCTGCAGGAGCTGCGTGGATCGTTGGCTCCAGGCACAGCATCCCGAGTTAATCGCCCTCCCTCTCCCGAAGGAGCAGATTCCCGAGTTCTGCTCCTTCATCCCAGAGGATGCATTTATTCCCCTCCACCTTCTCCTTCCTCAACGCTCAGGAACCGAACCTTCCACCTCGGCCCCCTGTGGGGTCCACGTGCCTTCGTCTCCCTCCTGATCTGCAGCAGCCGTTCTCACCTCGGGCTTAGAAAAGAGGGAAAGGAGGCAAAAGCGGGGAGGAAACAATCATTGGGTGTTTGGGAGCGGTCAGGTCCAGAAGCCACTTTGACCCTGAGAGCTCCGAGGTCCCCGTGCGGCACTGGGTGAGCCTGGGAAGGAAAGGAAGCAGACGGAATGATTGGTGGCAGAGAGAGAAGAGCGGGAGTGGTACAGACCTCTTCCTCCTCAATGCGAGCAGGTTCAATCAGCAGATTATTGGCTTGATCAAACGACACCCCCTGTTAGGACAGGAACCAGCAAAGAGGCATGCGGATTAGTGGAGCATCGACCAAACCCGCCACCACCACCACCACCACCACCACCACCCAACGCAGACGCGCAGCAGACCCCGCCGGCGCCGGTTCCACCACCACCCACCGGCGCGCACCAGCAGCAGCGCCGCTCCCGCGGCTCGCAGCGTGCGGAGCGTCGGCGCGCTGGGTACGGCTTCTCAGAGGCTGCGTTTCGGCAGCGCCGGCGCACCGAGGCTGCGGGCACCGAGAGCGCAAGCTGGACACGATGAGCTGACTGTGCCCCCTGTCCCGAGTCATCCAGGGAGGGAGGAAGGGTGAAACGACACAGGAGAAGAGCAGAGGGACCTCCAGATGCTGCACAGAAGTGAAGTGATCCCCAAACCAAACCACAGCCCAAACCAAACCACATCATCCCTCTCCGCGGAGGGAAGAGGCTCCATGGAGAGCACATCGTGAGGCACCCAGAGATCGCGCTCCCAAACACAGGAGACACCGGGATCTCTCTTGAAAACCAACTGGCTTTGCAGAAAACCTCTGGCTGAAGGACTCGGGGTCCCACACCCCCTGTCCCACCTCCCTCAAGGCTTGGAGGTGTCCCACACCCCCTGTCCCCCCTCCCTCAAGGCTCGGAGGTGTCTCACACCCCCTGTCCCACTTCACTCAAGGCTCGGAGGTGTCCCACATGCCCCGTCCCACTTCGCTCAAGGCATGGAGGAGTCCCACACCCACTGTCCCACCCCTCAAGGCTCGGAGGTGTCCCACACCCCCTGTCCCACCTCCCTCAAGGCTCGGAGGTGTCCCACACCTCCTGTCCCACCTCCCCTCAAGGCTCGGAGGTGTCCCACACCCCCTGTCCCACCTCCCTCAAGGCTCGGAGGTGTCCCACACCTCCTGTCCCACCTCCCTCAAGGCTCGGAGGTGTCCCACACCCCCTGTCCCACCTCCCTCAAGGCATGGAGGTGTCCCACACCCCCTGTCCCACCTCCCTCAAGGCTCGGAGGTGTCCCACACCCCCTGTCCCACCTCCCTCAAGGCTCGGAGGTGTCCCACACCCCCTGTCCCACTTCGCTCAAGGCATGGAGGAGTCCCACACCCCCTGTCCCACCTCCCTCAAGGCTCAGAGGTGTCCCAGACCCCCTGTCCCACCTCCCTCAAGGCTCGGAGGTGTCCCACACCCCCTGTCCCACCTCCCTCAAGGCTCGGAGGTGTCCCACACCCCCTATCCCACCTCACTCAAGGCATGGAGGAGTCCCACACCCCCCGTCCCACCTCGCTCAAGGCAAGGAGGCAGCACAGCGATGCGACTCCCCACGTTCCCACCTCTGGCTTGGCAGGCAAGCTGACACAACCTCCCCCATGGAGCAGGCACCCAACCCGGCCCCACGAAGAGGAACATCGGGATTTCCAGGCAAAGGCAACCTCCGACAGCACCAAACCTCCGGTCTCAGCGCCTACGTAGGGTTTGCCCATGGCTGAGCGCATCCTCAGCTCTGAATCCTCGACTAAAATGAGCTTTTTTTGGGAGAGGGCACTTCTCAGGCACGGCAGGTCTCGGGTGGAGGGGACTCAGGACAGCTTCATGCATTCTTAGAGCGACAGCAACACCTTTTGGTTCCATGGACAGCAAGGAAGCTCCTTGCCTCATCCCTAGGGAGCGTGACCCAGGCTGCATCAGCGAGGAACTCGCAGAGAAAAAGGATCCAAAGTCAACGTGAGTGCAGGAACCTCCCCTGAGTGACCTGAGCTCCAGCGTGGGGTGGAAACGATCCCAACAGCCTGGAGCGTGTACGGAACAGATTTCACTCCGGCATCTCCCACCAGCGCAGAGATCTCACCTGGGAGAATTGTGGGTGTCGGGCTGTGACGGAGACTCAGCCACGTCCTGGTCCGCGCCTGCCAAACGTGCCTCACAAAACCATCACACCAACACCAGTAAGAACTGGTCTGACCTCACGCAAGGTCCCTCATCGCCATCTCCCTACCCCAGCGGGAGGATCTTCCTCAAGGAAGAACCTCCCCAGCCAAGCACGGTGATTCCACTGCAGAGGACCAGGAACCTCCCATCTCGCCAGCCCCCGGCATAACCGGAACGGCCCATCCCAGCCCTACAGCAACGGCAAAACTCCGGAGCAGAAGCTCTCAGAGATCCCATCAGGCCGCATCCAGGCCGGGACAGGCGTGCGGTAGAACCGCTGGGGTGGACACGCTCCTGTCTCCTCACCACACTCCTCTCCAGGAGGCACCGTGGCACAAAGACCGGCGCAAGCAGCCTGGACGCGAGCCTGGGATTAGATCCACCTGGGAATAAAGCACGTCCCCTTGCACAGGAGGTGCAACCACGAGGAGGTAAGTGAAAGGGATGGAAGAACTTTGTCAGTGATGGGACAAAGGAACCGTTCCTGCGGCACCGGACACTTCAGACGTGACGGGGAGGGGGTGGGAATTGGACACAGCACAAGGAGTCAGACAGGAGCAACACGGAGCAGCTCTTGGACAACCATGAGTCCCAGAATGAACTTCAGCTCTCCTGCCCTCCTCACGCCTCTCCTGAAGCGGTGGAACCTCTGGTCAACGTTTCCATGGGTACCACCAGTTCAAAGCAGCAGAAGGGGGGTCTGGCACCCCCGCGACCTCCCCCCTCCCCACAAGACCTTACCTTCACCGACGGCTGAGCAGACAAAGCTCCATTCTTTCTCTCATCCTCATCCCACGCTTCCTCCTGGTCCTCGGGCTCCGCGTTGTTGTTGCAGCCTCCCAACTCCTCCTCCTCCTCTTTGGGGACTCCGTCGCTGCTCAGCCCCTGCAGCAGCGCCACCACCGCCTCCGGCTTGGGCAGTTTAGTTATCTTGAAGTGTTTCTTGTAGTGGGGCGTGTCCTTGCGGATCAGCCGCTGCTTCTCCACTGGGAAGGGTCGATCTTCATCTTCATCTTCATCCTCGCTCCGTATCAGTGTGTCCTCAGCGAAGTGCACAGTGGGCTGCGACGGCAAAGTCACAGAGAAGTGGTGAAGCTCCGGGAAGAGCCGTGCCCAGAGGCAGTGAGGAACCCGCTGTCCCCACCGCCGGCAGAGCCAGCGTTCCTGCTTTTCTGCCACACAACACACAAGAACACACGGTAGAATTACACCAGACCTAAAGTCACTGAATGGTTTGGTTTGGAAGGGACTTGGTAGACCACCCAGTTCCAACCTCTGCCATGGGCAGAGACACCTCCCACTGGATCAGGGGCTCCAAGCCCCATCCAACCTGGCCTGGAACCCCTCCAGGGATGGTGTAGCCACCACTGCTCTGGGCAACCCGGGCCAGGGCCTCCACACCCTCACGGGAGAACATTTCTCCCTGAGATCTCATCTCATTCTCCCCTCTTTCAGCTCAAAACCATTCCTCTCGTCCTGTCTCTGCACTCCCTGATCCAGAGCCCTTACCCGGCTTTCCTGGAGCGCTTTTCTATCCTGGAAGCTGTTCTAAGGTCTCCCTGAAGCCTTTTCTCCTCCAGGCTGGACACCCCCAACTCACTCAGCCTGTCCTTGTACGGGAGGTGCTCCAGCCCTCGGATCATCCCCGTGGCCTCCCCCGGACACAGCTGCCTTTTTCCACAGTGACTCCTTCACCCGGACCCATCTTCCATCTTCTCCAGGGACTGAGGGCACCCAAACCTCCAATCCGGATTTCCTGCACTGCCCGTCTGGCTCCCACAGTGCCCCTTCCCAGTCCTCAGCTGCCTGGATCTCCTCTTGCCCTTGGCTTCCATGGCCTGGAGTTGCCTCCAGAGGTGCCCAAATCCCACTCAGTGCATCCATTCCCTCTGGAACTAGCAAGTCCTTCCCGTTTTTATCACACCCCCGCTGCAGTTCTTTGGCTCTTACCTCATTGTATTCCACCTCCACATCTTCCTCCTCTTGCTCGGCCGCTTCCTTACGCTCCTCTTCCACTCTGGGCTTCGCCTCCTTCTCCAGCTCCAGCGCCTCGGGCTGCCCGTTCGGCCGGCTCCGCTCTCCCTCGTCTCCCCGGCAGTCCGCGGAGGCGGTGCTGTTGGAAAGGTGGGAATCCTCGCTGCGGTTCGATGTGGCGCTCAGCCTCTTCTCCTGAGGAGAGGATCGAAAACATCAGGATGGAAACCCAGGCAGGAGACGGAGCCACGCGAGGTGAGGTGGATCCAGAGCCATCACAAGAGCTTCTCTTTCCGGATGCTCTCTCTGCTTATCCCACACCCACTCGTTCCTCCCCACCCGGAAGGATCCGTTCCTAGGAGACACCGGGAGAGCGAGACGCCTCCTCCAGGTGCTCCATTCCCATCGCTCTTTACTGGGAATTTAGAGCCACCTTCTCCTCTCCCTCTTTGTGACAAAGTGGCACCAACGCTCACAACTCCTCTCACGCCGCCCCCTGTGTCCTGGGTTAGGACGAGAGGGAACGGCCTCCAGCTGGGCCAGAGGAGGGTTAGACTGGAGACTGGGAACGATTCCTTCAGGGAAAGAGCGGGGAAGCCCTGGCAGAGGCTGCCCAGGGCAGGGAGGAGTCCTCATCCCTGAAGGGGCCTGGAAACCGTGTGGATGTGGCACTTGGGGACAGGGATCAGCCGGCACGGCCAGGCTTTGGCTGAGGGTTGGAGCAGATGAGCTTGGAGGGCTTTTCCAACCTCAATGATTCCATGGTTGTTCCTCTTGCTCCATCTCAACTGGGAGTGTTGATTGACTGAACATGAGCCAGCAGTGTGCCCAGGTGGCCAAAAAGGCCAACGGCATCTTGGCTTGGATCAGGAATGGTGTGACCAGCAGGTCCAGGGAGGGGATTCCGCCCCTGGACTCGGCACTGGTGAAGCCACACCTCGAATACTGTGTTCAGTTCTGGACCCCTCACCACAAGAAGGATGTTGAGGCTCTGGAGCGTGTCCAGAGAAGAGCAACAAAGCTGGTGAGGGGCTGGAGAACGTCTGACGAGGAGCGGCTGAGAGAGCTGGGGTTGTTTAGCCTGGAGAAGAGGAGGCTGAGGGGAGACCTTATTGCTCTCTACAACTGCCTGAAAGGAGGTTGTGGAGAGGAGGGAGCTGGGCTCTTCTCCCAAGTGACAGGGGACAGGACAAGAGGGAATGGCCTCAAAATGAGTTCAGACTGCGTATCGGGAAGAAGTTCTTCACAGAAAAGTTCCTCAGGCCCTGCAGAGGCTGCACAGGGAGGGGGTGGAGTCCTCATCCCTGGAGGTGTTTAAAAGACGGGGAGACGACGCGCTGAGGGACGTGGTTTAGTGGCAGATGGAATGGTTGGACTCAGTGATCCCAGAGGTCTTTTCCAACCTATGATCCTGTGATCTCGGCAGGCCCAGGTGACACCACGAGGCGGATTCCAACCCTTGGGATCCAGGTAATCCATGCTCAGCCCCTTCCAATCGTTCCCAAAGGAAGTTCTTCCCACCCAGCTCACACACGCTGCCTCATCCTCCCCAGCTCTGCTCCCAGTTCTCCGTTTCTCTGGGAGCCGCACTCACCTCCGAGCTGGGAGAACCGGGGCCCAGGTCGGGCTTTGCGGCAAACGCCTCATTGCGCCGAACCTCGATCACCTTCTTCATGACCTTCAGCTCGCTGGGGTGCGGGGTTGCTCGGCGCTGCAAGCCCTGCGGGAGAAAAGCACTCAGCGCCGGAGACTCCGCAGCCAGAGCGAGCCGGCACACACGAGGCGTTATCGGTGCCGCAGCCCGAACGCTGCGCAGCGGGATCGGATCGCGGCCTCTCCGCTGCGCCAGGCTGGGAGGAGGAGGCATGGAGGCAGAGGACGCTGCCGCACTGGCACCAGCGCTGCTTAATGGCACCAATGACAGCGAGACCGAGGGCACCTCGGCACGTTCGCGGTGACACCGAGCTGAGCGGCGCGGCGGTTGCATCGGAAGGACGGGATGGCGTCCAGAGGGACGCGCGGCTGTGCGAACCTCATGAGGTCCAGCGAGGCCAAGCAAGGTCCTGCCCCTGGGTTGGGGCAATCGGCCATTTCAATGCAGGCCGGGGGACGACGTGGTTGGGAGCAGCGCTGCGGAGAAGGACTTGGGTACCGGCGGAGGAGAAGCTCCACGGGAGCCGGCAACGTGTGCTCCCAGCCCAGAAACCACCCGTGTCCTGGGCTGCACCCCGAGCAGCGCGGCCGGCACAGACCGAGGGGGTTCTGCCCCTCTGCTCTGCTCTGGGGACACCCACCTGGAGTCCTACATCCGGTTCTCAACAGAACTCCAGGAAAACCTGGTGAACCTCGTGGGATTCAGCCAGGCCAACGGCAATGTCCTACACCTGCGTGGGGGCAATCCGTGGGTTCAGGATGGAGGACGGTGTGGTTGTGGAGGACCTGAGTGCTGGGGGAGGAGAGGCTCCACAGGATCCGGCAACGTGCGCTCCCAGCCCAGAAACCACCCGTGTCCTGGGCTGCATCCCGAGCCGTGGGACCAGCAGGGAGGGAGGGGATTCTCCCCCTCTGCTCTGGGGAGACCCTACCGGGAGCCCCAGGTCCAGTCTGGAGTCCTCAGCACAGGGAGGACGTGGAGCTGTTGGAATGGGTCCAGAGGAGGCCACGGAGATGATCCGAGGTCTGGAGAACCTCCCGTATGAGGACAGGCTGAGAGAGTTGGCTTTGTCCAGCCTGGGGAAGAGAAGGCTGTGCGCTTCCAGTACGGAAGCCGCTGCCTTAGAGCCTTAGAGCCGCTTCCAGTATGGAAAGAGGCTCCCGGAAAGCTGGGGAAGGGCTTTTTACAACGGCTTAAAGTGACAGAACGAGGAGGAATGGCTTTAAATTGGAGAGAAGAAAATTTAGATTGGACTTAAGGAGGAAATCCTTCACGAGGAGGGTGGGGAGGCCCTGGCCCAGGGTGCCCAGAGCAGCAGTGGCTGCCCCATCCCTGGAGGGGTTCCAGGCCAGGTTGGATGGGGCTCGGAGCCCCTGATCCAGTGGGAGGTGTCCCTGCCCGTGGCAGGAGGTTGGAACTGGATGGGCTTTGAGGTCCCTTCCAACCCAAACCATTCTATGATTCCATGGTTCTTGGGGCTCACTCCCAGACATCCTCCTGCTCTCCACGTGACGGACGGATCGGGATGGATTGTATAGATGGGAATTGCAATTCAGGCTCAGTAAATGCAAAACTGCCAACACAGAAACCCCAGGAAACACAGGGTGGGATTTCTCCTCCATCCCTCTGGAGCTTCTGAGCGTGGCTGACGAGCACAGGCGGCAGCAGGACGCGGGATGCTTTCCTGGTTCCATCCCAGCCGAGAAAAAACAGGTTTCTAAATTAATAATAATGCTAAAATCAACCCAAAACCCCATGAAATTGCCAAATACTCGCAGCTCATCCGTGCTGTGAGGACAGAGGCAAACACAACCTATTAGAAGGGTTTGGATCTCAAGGGAATCTCCGTGAGGTGAAAAGGGAGAAAAAAATCACAGAATCATGGAATGGTTTGGGTCGGAAAGGACCTCAAAGCCACGGGCAGGGACACCTCCTGCTGGATCCGGGGCTCCGAGCCCCATCCAACCTGGCCTGGAACCCCTCCAGGGATGGGGCAGCCACCGCTGGGCAACCTGGGCCAGGGCCTCCCCACCCTTATCATGAAGGATTCCCTTCCAATGTCCGGTCTAAATCTTCCCCCTTCCAATTCAAAGCTGTTCCCTCTCATCCCGTCACCCCAGGCCTTCGGAAAAAGCCCCTCCCCAGCTTTCCTGGAGCCTCTTTCCATACTGGAAGCTGCTCTAAGGTCTCCGCAGAGCCTTCTCTTTTCCAGGCTGGACAAAGCCAACTCTCTCAGCCTGTCCTCGTATGGGAGGTTCTCCAGACCTCGGATCATCTCCGTGGCCTCCTCTGGACCCATTCCAACAGCTGTGTGTCCTCCCTGTGCTGAGGACTCCAGAACTGGACCTGGGGCTCCCGGTAGGGTCTCCCCAGAGCAGAGGGGGAGAATCCCCTCCCTCCCTGCTGGTCCCACGGCTCGGGACGCAGCCCAGGACACGGGTGGTTTCTGGGCTGGGAGCGCACGTTGCCAGATCCTGTGGAGCTTCTCCTTTCCCAGCACTCAAGAACTCCACAACCACACCGTCCTCCATCCTGAACCCACGGATTGCCCCCACGCAGGTGTAGGACATTGCCGTTGGCCTGGCTGAATCCCACGAGGTTCACCAGTCGTGACTCCACTGACTATCAGCATCCCTGGGGTGCAGGAACGCTCCGTGGTGGGTCAGTCACGGTTTGGCTCCCCGGGACAGCCTCCAAACTGGAATCCCATAAAGGCCCTCAGGGAATTCTCCTTTGGACCTTCCCATTTCCTCAGGGCACTGAATGCCCTTTGAGTGCAGGCACAGACGGGCTCTGTTCCACAGGAACAGGCGATGGGGTGAGTGGGAACAGCCTCAAGCTGCGCCAGGGCAGGGTTAGATCGGATCTTGGGAACAATTCCTGCAGGAGAAGGGCTGTCAGCCCTGGCAGAGGCTGCCCACGGAGGTGGGGGAGTCACCATCCCTGGTTGGCTTCAAAAAACATGTGGTCATGGCGCTTGGGGGCAGAGTTCAGTCGGCACGGGCCGGCGGTTGGGCTGGAAGAGCTGGAAGGGCTTTTCCAACCTGAAGGACTCCACGATTCCATGAGACAGCACCGGGAAACACAAACACCACAGCTCCCCATGTCCGTAACAAAGTCCAGACCGCGCCTGTTCCCGTGGGGAGCCAAAGCCTCCAGAGTCTCCTTACCCGCCTCTCCGCTCCGGACTCCTCTTCGTCATCTCCTTTGGGTTCATCCAGGAACTGGATCACGCTGACTCTGTTCAAATTGGTGTCCGTCCAGCTCTCGTCCACCCCGTTCTGCAAGAGATTCTCTGCGGAGAGAGAGAGAGAACGTGGTGGGAGCTTCTCTCTGAGTGGGCAGGGCCGGGGCCGGGGGTGAGAGATGGGTCTCAAGCCATCAGGGCACTTCTGCCCATGGCAGAACCCTGGAGGCCCTGAGGACAAAGGACAGAGCCTTCAGGTCTTGCCACCTCTCGTGTCTCCCACCAGACCCTACAAGAGGCACCGAACCCCTCAGCTCTAGCATTCCTTACCCAAGGACCAAGGAAAAAGGTAGGATTAAGGCACAAATCAGCAGTATGGACACAAGAACATCATCCTGACAGGACCCAGACCTTGACCATCAACTACTGTTGATCATGAACTACTCAGTCAACAAATCAAAGAAGACTCGAGGACGAGGCTGCAGCTTCTATGCAGCGCTCCAGGCTTGGGCAGGAGCGGTGGGAAAACCGACTGCCGGAAAAGGACCCGAGAGTGCCAGTCGACAGCGGCTGAACATGAGCCAGACATGGCCCAGGTGGCCAAAAAGGCCAACAGCATCCAGGCTCGGATCAGCCATGGTGTGGCCAGCAGGAGCAGGGACGGGATCGTCCCCCTGCACTCAGCACCTCAAATCCTGGGCTCAGTCCTGGGCCCCTCGCTCCAAGGAAGACCTGGAGGGTCTGGAGCGCGTGTGGAGAAGGGAACGGGGCCGGGAAGGGTCTGAGCGCAGAGGCTGTGGGAGCGGTGAGGGACCTGGGGCTGTTGGAGAAGAGGAGGCTGAGGGGAGACCTCCCGACTCTGCTCAGCTCTGGAAAGGAGCCTGGAGCCAGGCGGGGGTCGGGCTCTGCTCCCCAGGAACAGGCGATGGGACGAGAGGGAACGGCCTCCAGTTGGGCCAGGGGAGGGTTAGACTGGAGACTGGGAATGATTCCTCCATGGAGAGAGCGGGGAAGCCCTGGCAGAGGCTGCCCAGGGCAGGGGGCGTCCCCAGCCCTACGGGGGTTCAAATCTGTGTGGCCGCGGCACTTGGGGACAGCGTTGTTGGCACCAGGGGGTTGGGCTGGCGGTTGGACTGGATGAGCTTGGAGGCCTTTTCCAACCTCAATGATCCCGTGATTCTGACCACTTGCAAAGCAGCCGCTTCCCAGCTTTCACCACCGCTGCCTCGGGAAGCTGCACGGGGCAGTCGGCACCCGGAGCGGCTCCAGAATCCCAGGAACCATCTGGTCAGGCAGACGGAGGCCCCGCAGCGCTCCCAGAGCACAGGGAGCGCAGGCAGCTCGCGGAGCGCGGGCTCTCACCTAGGCTGGGCGAGGGCTGCTGCGGGAGCAGGTAGCACGTCAGGACCTTTTCTCCGGTCTTTTCGTCGTCCTCCGTCTGGAATTTCAGCATGGGCTGGGACTGGTTCTCCGCCAGCCACAGGGCTTTCAGGTTGAGGTTCGTCAGAGCAAACGGCAAGTTCTGCAGCCTGCGAAAGCAAAGAAGAGATGTTGAACCAACCTGGAAAAGCTGGAATCTCACCTCGGCTCCAGAGTGTCCCAGTGGCACAGGAGACAAAGCCAAGGCCTCCTCGGCACCGTGGCTCTGCCACAGCCAGAGCTCCGGCAGCCACAGCTGCTCCATCAACTCCCATCAACGGTGTGGAAACAGAGAGCTCCGAAGAGGGAGTTTGCAGACAGGAGAACAACGCCGTCAGGGATCGGGACAGAGGGTTTTCCAGACAGAAGCTCCGGACAGCTTCCAGCTGCTGCAAACCCACCAGCGCCACGGCAGCCAAAGCCTGTAGGACCTTCCAGATCAGATCCCAGATCGCTACACGCCGGGGTTTGGTGTATTCGGTGCTTTTACGGAAACCGTTTTAGCTCGTCCACCTTTGGTCTCATAAGTTGCCCCAGAAGGTCAACCCTACCAGCGCAGAGGGCCAACCACCTCCTGGGCTGCATTGGAAGATATGTGGCCAGCAGGGCGAGGGAGGGGATTCTGCCCCTCTGTCCCTCCCTTGGAAGACCTCATCTGGAGGATTGCGTCCAGTTCTGGAATCCTCAACAGAAGAAGGAGATGGAGCTGTTGGAACAGGTCCAGAGGAGGCCACGAAGGTGATCTGAGAGCTGGAGCACCTCCCGTATGAGGACAGGCTGAGAGAGTTGGGGTTGTTCAGCCTGGAGAAGAGAAGGCTCTGAGGAGATCTTACAGAGACCTTCCAGTATTTGAAGGGGCTCCAGGAAAGCTGGAGAGGGGCTCTTCATAAAGGCTCGTGGGGATAGGACGAGGGGCAATGGGGATAAACTGGAGAGGGGCAGATTTAGACAAGATATAAGGAGGAATTTTCTTACTGTGAGAGTGGTGAGACCCTGGAACAGATTGCCCCGGAAAGTTGTGTCTGCCCCATCCCTGGAGGTGTTCAAGGCCAGGTTGGATGGGCCTTGGGCAGCCTGAGCCAGTGGGACGTCCCTGCCCATGGCAAGGGTTTGGAACTGGATGACCTTTAAGGTCCCTTCCAACCCAAACTATTCTATGGTTCTATGGCCTCTGAATTCCAGGCTGCATAAATGGGAAACCCCAAATCACTAAAGTGCAGCACGAAACACAGAAATTCCCCTTCCTACAGTCTGAGCTCAGGAACAGCCCATGAATCCCACGTGGATTGGGAAAAAACAGTGCTTCTTCCACCGCAGTGACTGTGGACCCCAGGGCTGCACCTGGTGCAGCTCTGCCAACCGGGCGAGGATTCACTCCGTAAGCACTGACAGATCCAGGGAAACACTGGAACAGCACCGACAAAGCAACGGAGAAACCGAGCTGGAGAGGAAAAGGGAGGAACAAGAGGCTGGGAGAGCTGGGGTTGTGCAGCCTGGAGAAGAGGAGGCTGCAGGGAGACCTTAAAGCAGCTTCCAGTGTGGAATGGGGCTCCAGGAAAGCTGTGGAGGAGCTCCGGATCAGTGGGTGCAGGGATAGGACGAGGGGGGTGGTTTTGAGCTGAAAGAGGGGAGATTGAGATCAGATCTTAAGCAAGAAACGTTCTCCTGTTGGGGTTGGGGAGGCCCTGGCCCAGGTTGCCCAGAGCAGCGGTGGCTGCCCCATCCCTTTGTTGTGCCATCCATTGAAACATCCCATTGTTGTGCCATAGGGGCACAACAATCCTATGCAGTGCTACAGACTGGGGGAAGAATGGCTGGAGAGCTGCACGGAAGAGAAGGACCTGGGGGTGCTGGTTGACAGCCGACTGAACGTGAGCCAGCAGTGTGCCCAGGTGGCCAAGAAGGCCAACGGCATCTTGGCTTGGATCAGAAATGGGGTCACCAGCAGGTCCAGGGAGGGGATTCTCCCTCTGTACTCGGCACTGGTGAGACCGCACCTCGAATACTGTGTTCAGTTCTGGACCCCTCACCACAAGAAGGATGTTGGAGCTCTGGAGTGTGTCCAGAGAAGAGCAACAAAGCTGGTGAGGGGCTGGAGAACGTCTGACGAGGAGCGGCTGAGAGAGCTGGGGTTGTTTAGCCTGGAGAAGAGGAGGCTGAGGGGAGACCTTATTACTCTCTACAACTGCCTGAAAGGAGGTTGTGGAGAGGAGGGAGCTGGGCTCTTCTCCCAAGTGACAGAGGACAGGACAAGAGGGAATGGCCTGAAGCTCCGTCAGGGGAGGGTCAGGCTGGATATCAGAAAAAAATTCTTCACAGTGAGAGTCATTGGGTACTGGAACAGCTGCCCAGGGAGGGGGTCGAGTCGCCTTCCCTGGAGGTGTTTAAGGAACGGGTGGATGAAGTGCTGAGGGACATGGTTTAGGGAGTGTTGGGAATGGTTGGACTCGATGATCCAATGGGTCCTTTCCAACCTGGTGATTCTGTGATTCTGTGATTCTGTGATCCCTGGAGGGGTTCACGGCCAGGTTGGATGGGGCCTGGGAGGTGTCCTTGCCCACGGCAGGGGCTGGAACTGGGTGGGATTTGAGGTCCCTTCCAGCCCGAACCATCCCGTGATTCTATGAATAAGAACCAGGAATGCCATGTGCAGCTCTCCGATTCCCGGAATGTGGCAAACGCCAACACCCTGGGATCCGCACGGAGCCAACAGCGAGCCTGGGGCTCCTTTCGGGCCACGACTGAGGCGAAGGCGGAGCAGCCGAGGCACAGGAATCACACCCAGCTGAGCGGCTTTGTAGGAAGGAGCTGCGCCCGAGCGCGCTTCTGCAGGGGCTGATGAGAGGAGGAGGACGAGGAACTGATCTGTCGGGCTGGGCGAAGCCAGAATGAGCACCGTCCTCCTCCAGTGGCGGCTCCGAGGGCCTCCGGACACTGCACGGCTTCAGCACTGAGCTCTCCAGAACTGATTACACAACACAAAGGCTCCGGGAGAGACAGCAACGGAACAGGGGTTCCCTGAACTCTGTTCAACAGAGAAATGCCCTGCGCTCCTGCATCGTCGCACCCTGCATCCAAGGAATACGGAGAAGGGCTGAGGAGGCAAAGCTGGAGACATACCATGCTCTTTCCAGAGCCTCATCTGGGCTCTCCAAACCACACATCCCGGGGTCGGCATGGATCCAGGGTTTCCCAACACGCACCAGGGATCAGCCCGTGGTGCTCCGTCGCAGCAGCCTCCTCGGGAACGCGCCTGCAATCCCACGCGCCCGTCCTGCTGCTCACCTGTTCCCGGCCACGTCCAGGACGTGGAGCTCGGTGGTGCTGGCGAGCTCCGGTGGCAGAAGGGCCAGGCGATTGTCGCGCAAGGACAGCACGTTCAGGTTGGCGCAGCCTCCGATCTCAGCCGGGAGGGACGTCAGCCGGTTCCGATCCACGTTCAGGTTCGTCAGCTTGGCCAGCTTGCCCAGGGACTTTGGAAGGGCCTGGGAAGGAGGCGTTTCGGTCATCGCAAACGACAAGAGCAGCAGAGGAAAAGTGTAAAGGCACAAAGCCCTCTGTCTGGGGAATGAAAACGATGCCCCCTCTCCCCACAAAGGTCTCAGACAAGATGTTCCCTCAGGCTCAGAGGTCGCTTCACACCAGCTCCTCACCTGCCACACTGCACACTCGGAACAGCACTGGGAAATGCGTTTCTCCAGGTCCTGGGAGGGTGGGGAAGCCCTGACCCAGAATGTCGAGAGAAGTCATGGATTCTCCATCCCTGGAGGTGTCCCAGGCCAGGCTGGATGGGGCTTGGAACAACCCGATCCAGTGGGAGATGTCTCTGCTCATGGCAGGGGGTGGAACTGGGTGGGCTTTGAGGTCCCTTCCAACCCAATCTACTCTGTGATTCTGCGATTCCATTCACCTCTCCATTCCCAACCCCTGTGTCCCAACAACCACACTGTGAGCAGTTTGGGGCTGGGCCATGCTGCTCCATGACCACCTCCCCAAAAGTCCTGCTCCCTCTGGATGGGATGGGCTTGGGACTGTCCCAGAGCCACCATCCCAGAGAACTCCTCACAGGAAAAAACAGTGAGGGAAGCAGTTTCCACCTGGGTCTGTGAGCCGGCCGGAACCCGGGCCACGGGAGCGGCTGGAGCCGCTCGGGCTGCCCAGGCAGGCGGTGGCTGCTCCATCCCTGCCAACGCTCACGGTCAGCGCGGACGGGGCTCGGAGCAACCCGATCCAGCTGAAGGTGGTCTTCACGGTCCCCTCCAACCCAAACCATTCCATGACTCTATGAACCCGACTCCAAGAGCGGAAGATGGGACAGGATCCGTGGCGTGGAGCTAAACCCAACGGCACAGGAGGGGCTGCTCCATACTCACTGTCAGCATGTTCTCCGTCAGGATGAGTTCCGACAAATTTTCACAGTCCCCGATCGACTCTGTCACCTCCGTCAGCCGATTCTGGTCCACCTTGAGGATGGAGAGCTGCTTCAGATGACCTGGCCGGGGCGACAAGCGAGGTGTGAACTGGGCCACAGAGGTAAGACGGCATCCTACCTTGACCTGGCTGAGACCTCCCGTCAGGGATCCTGGAACCTAATGATGGCACCACCCTTCCTCCCACCAGACCTGTCCAAGGCTTTCACTTACGCACGATGCGGATCAAGAACCTGAACTGATCAAGAACCTGAATGCACCCTCATGAGCTCTGCTCACCAGGATCGTTCATGGGGAGAGGCCAACAGGATGGGGTTCCACAAGGCCAAATGCCAGGACCTGCGTCACCACAGCCCTGAGCAGCTCCAGGCGGGGGAAGAGCGGCTGGAAGGCTGCCGGGGCGGAAAGGACCTGGGGTGCTGGTCAACAGCACCTGAACATGAGCCGGACGTGGCCCAGGCGGGCAAGAAGGCCAACAGCATCCGGGCTCGGATCAGCCATGGTGTGGCCAGCAGGAGCAGGGACGGGATCGTCCACCTGCACTCAGCACCTCAAATCCTGGGCTCAGTCCTGGGCCCTTCACTCCAAGGAAGACCTGGAGGGTCTGGAGCGCATGTGGAGAAGGGAACGGGGCCGGGAAGGGTCTGAGCGCAGAGGTTGTGGGAGTGGTGAGGGACCTGGGGCTGTTGGAGAAGAGGAGGCTGAGGGGAGACCTCCCGGCTCTGCTCAGCTCTGGAAAGGAGCCTGGAGCCAGGCGGGGGTCGGGCTCTGCTCCCCAGGAACAGGCGATGGGACGAGAGGGAACGGCCTCCAGTAGGGCCAGGGGAGGGTCAGACTGGAGACTGGGAATGATTCCTCCATGGAGAGAGTGTGGAAGCCCTGGCAGAGGCTGCCCAGGGCAGGGGGGCGTCCCCAGTCCTGGAGGGGTTCAAATCCATGTGGATGTGGCACTTGGGGACAGGGTTGTTGGCACAGGAGAGCTGGGCTGGTGCTTGGACTGGATGAGCTTGGAGGGCTTTTCCAATTGGAACGATTCCATGATTCTATGATTCTGACCACTTCCGCACTCAACGACTGTGACCCAACACCTCATCACTATCGCATGAAGCCCCACAACGAGCGGTGCCGGAGCAGTGAAGTCCTGCCTCTCTCCGCATCCCGCCGTACTCACCAATCCCATCCGGAATGCATTCCAGCAGGTTCTGTGACAGCAGCAGGTCCGTCAGTGCCACCAGCCCGCTGACCTCGTTGGGCAGCTGCTCCAGCTTGTTCTCTGACACATCCAGGCAGACCAAGCGGCGGAGATTGCCCAGCTCCTACGATCAGAAAGCAGATGCCGTGGCTCGTCCAGGAGCAGCGGAGGAAGGCAGCGAAGCAGTGAATCCGCGGCCCAGGTACTCACCGGTGGCAGGGCCGAGAGCTGGTTCCGGTCCAACCAGAGCTCACGCAGGTTTGGCAGCGCTCCCAGAGTGTCCGGCTGTGAAGGAACAGGAGAGTGACGGCATCAGACCCTTCCATGGGGGAGGAGCTGCTCTGGGACACTACAAATCACTGTCCTCCCAGAACCCTTCCAGTAGGGAAAGGGGCTCCAGGAAAGCCGGGTAAGGGCTCTGGATCAGGGAGTGCAGCGAGAGGACGAGGGGAATGGTTTTGAGTTGAAAGAGCGGAGACTGAGATGAGATCTTAGGGAGAAATGTTCTCCCATGAGGGTGGGGAGGCCCTGGCGCAGGTTGCCCGGAGCAGTGGTGGTGCCCCATCCCTGGAGGGGTTCCAGGCCAGGTTGGATGGGGCTCGGAGCCCCTGATCCAGTGGGAGGTGGGGCTGGATGGGCTTTGAGGTCCCTCCCCACCCAAACCACCCCAGGATTCCATGACTTTATGAAGACACGAGGGACAACACATAAGGAGAACATTGTGCTGGAAGGAGCGACCAGGCCATGGTGGGCAGATCAGAATCTCCCTGGACAACCCAAGGACCCGTCTCCTCGCACTTCCGATGAAGGCCACCTGCTCCCACAGCGACGCAGGGTTCTGCCCCTGCCAACCACCTCATGCCCTTCCCACCACCCCACACCTACCAGCACCTCCAGGTCATTGCCTCCAAGATCCAACTGCTCTAACTTGACCAGGAAGGAGAGCGAACTGCAGGACACGGGGAGCAGAGCAGGGAAGAGAGGGGCAAAAAGAAAGGAAGAACACACAGAAGGTTAGCGTCTCTGTCACACGTCTCACAAACCACACCATCTTTTGGTGACAACCTTGACCTTTCTCAGCTCTCCTCCAAGCCAGGACGCTCTGGGGAGCAGCCACCCTTCCCAAGCCCGGCCGCCGGCCCCAGGGACCGGAATTCCACAGCCCAGCAGCCCCAGAGCGGACGGTTTCCTCTCTCACCATCAAACAGTCTTGGAGGACAAAAGACGAGCCACGTCCTAACCCCGCTGCCCGTGTCCGTAGCACGGATGGGGCCTTGGGCGCAGGCTGACGGGTAACAGGAGGGAGCCAGGAGGACAAGACAATGGGGAGCGAGGGGAGCAGAGCTGCAGGGAGCGGCGGGAATGGTGTCCAGGAATGATGTTCAACAGCCTCGATTTCCCCGGATGGGATGGCTGTGCTGCTTGGGGACAGGGAAGGACACGATGGCTCGCAAGGGGTCGAGACGTACAGACAAGCGGCTCCCTAGGTGAGATCCTGCACGGAACCACAGCCGGTCGGCACTGGTGCTCCAAGGATCTCCTGGAGCATCCAAACACAGCCAGCCCAGAGCCCCCTGATCCAGGCGGAGGTGTCCCTGTCCACGGCAGGGGCTGGAACTGGATGGGCTTTGACATCCCTTCCAACGCAAACCATTCCACGGTTCCATGATTCTAACTCGCTGTCAACCAGAACCCCCAGATCTCATCCCTAAGGCCAGGCAGGATGGGGCCTGGAGCCCTTGATCCAGCGGGAGGTGTCCTTGCCCATGGCAGCGGTGTGGAAATGGATGGGCTTTGAGGACCCTTCCAACCTTGCCCAGAGGCAAAAAGTCATCAAGAGCGTGCACCTGAGTCACAGCAAAGCCTCACCGCGAAGGACCCACGGCCACCGCAGGAGATGGAAGACCAAAGCCTACACACCTGAAGAAGGCACTCAAGGCTGGGCTGGACGGGGCTTGGAGCAATGTGATCCAGGGGGAGGTGTCCCTGTCCACGGCAGGGGCTGGAACTGGATAGGCTTTGACATCCCTTCCAACGCAAACCATTCCATGGTTCCATGATTCTAACTCGCTGTCAACCAGAACCCCCAGATCTCATCCCTGGAGGTGTCTAAGGCCAGGCAGGATGGGGCCTGGAGCCCTTGATCCAGTGGGAGGTGTCCTTGCCCACGGCAAAGGGTGGAACTGGATGGGCTTCCAGGTCTCTTCCAACCCAATCGATTCCATGATTCTGTGATTCTAAAGCTCTCACCGCTTGGAGTGTCCCAGTGCTGTTGGACACGGGACCACCAGGGGCCTCCTCCGGCCTCTCTATTAAATAAAGCGTGGGAGAACGGGAGGAAACAGGCAGTCAGGTGGAAAACCACCTGGAAATGGAATGATTGTCCGGGAAGAGGTGATGAACAGTTGCCTTCACACAGTCGCTGAGGAGACTGTGCGGACCCACAGCACACTGCTGCCCAACAGGGAGCCAAGTGGGATCCCTGCCAACATACGTTCAAGAAGAGTGGAGGAATCATCCACTGGGTGGGTAAGCAGGCGGAAGAGAAGCTGACAGAGGTT
Organism: Cuculus canorus; assembly: GCF_017976375.1. Classification (NCBI taxonomy): domain Eukaryota; kingdom Metazoa; phylum Chordata; class Aves; order Cuculiformes; family Cuculidae; genus Cuculus; species Cuculus canorus. The sequence goes on from NC_071402.1 coordinate 333,480, forward strand.
AGAAAACTCCAGAGGCAACTCTCGTGGGCTCCGAACCAGAGATTAATGAATGGCCATGAACGACCTCGCTGGTTCTCCACACCCTGCCTCCCTGGGAGCATCCACCGTGCAAACAGACCCTCTGCCAGGAAGACACCTCTGCCCCTCACTCAAACATTTCACACTTACCTCCTGTCCCTCGCCAGCCATGTCCTGTCCAGATCCGGTTATCCCACCCATTCCCACAAACCAGAGTGACCAGAAGGGAAACGCAAGAAAAGAGAGAAGGCAGAAGCATCCCCGTGACGATGGGGAGGCCCTGGTCCAGGCTGCCCAGAGCAGGGGTGGCTGCTCCATCCCTGGAGGGGTTCCAGGCCAGGTTGGATGGGGCTCGGAGCCCCCGATCCAGTGGGAGGTGTCCCTGCCCATGGCAGGGGGTGGGACTGGATGGGCTTTGAGGCCCCTTCCAACCCAAATCATTCCATGATTCTGTGATGAGCAACAAATACACCTTCAGCCGCATCCTGCTGCTCTTCAAACCGGGAACTTCACTGCTAACAGAGCTGTCCCCACATCAGGACATCTTCCTGTCTTTTCCAAAAGAATCCGGCACCTGTTCCACCTCTGCAGGAAAAACGGTTCCCACCATCTCCAGGAAAAACGGTTCCCACCACCTCCAGCAGCTTCCGTGCGGAGCAAATCCAAAGCAATCCTGACACAGAGGCCGAGTACCGACCCTGAGCGCTCTCCCTGCTCTTCACCCGAACCACGGGAGGTGGTGGAGTCACCACCGCCGGAGGGGTTTAAAAGCCGAGTAGATGAGGCGCTTGGAGAGCGGGTTTAGCGGTGGGCCGGTCCAGTTGGACTCAACGATCTCAAAGGTTTTTTTCCAACCAAACGCTTCTACGACTGATTCTGTGATTCCCAATCTCTCCCTCCTCATCCCAACGTGCTGAAATCCAGCAAGACGAAGCCAATGAACGCACACCTCGAGCCCTCCTGAGCCGAGGGCAGGACCCTGCGCTACACAAACAGCCCCGGAGGAACCAAGGAGGACCTTCAGGCAGGAGGTTCCTGATGCCACCAAAGAGACACTCACGTGGGGAGAGTCTTCAGTAGGTTCTCACGGAGCTCCAGAGTCACCAGGTTTGCCAAACTGCAAGAGAAAAGGGAGGAAGAAAGCCAGATTCACTGAAGAGGGCTTTAGGATACAACAAGATGCCGCTATCCCACCCCTCGGGGCGCCCCTCGTGCACCAACGCCCACACCCCAGCACAGGAATGGAGAAACAAAAACCAAAGTGGATCAGAAACGGGTTTGGATGGAGGTGACTGCTTACGGCAGAGCCTCGAGGAAACAGCACTGAGCACAGACTCGGGACAGGGAAACGAGGACCCAGGTAAAGGGTTGCCCAAAGAGGTAAAATCCCCCTACGTGGACAAGCAAATCCCAGAGGAGGGCTCTGTACCCCATGGGAAAAGCTCCAGGAGCTTTGCCTCGGCCACCGCTGGCAGCAGAAGTCATTTCAGAGTCTCCAGCAGAGCTCCCTGTTTGGGAAGGGGCAGGTGGGCACTCAAAACCCACGAGAAGCCCAGACGGACTCCTCGCCTGTCCCACAGAGTGCGGAGGAGGAGAAGCAGAGGAGAGCCAACAGGGAATCTTTGATAAGCGCCGCCTTTGAACAGGAACACGGCCCGGAGGCGCCCGCACGGCGTGTTCGGAGCAGCAGCGAGCGGTAAAGGGGATGGCGGGCTCGTCCCTCCATGGAAGAGGAGGGTCTTCCTCCTTCTCCCTCCTCCTCCCCAGTCGCGCGGTGCCCTCCCAGCTCTCCTCCCAGCCAGGAGGACCGGGATCGTACTCACTTCCCGATGTCATTGGGGAGACTCTGCAGGGAGACGTCGTTCAGGGCCAAGTGGCCCAGGCTCCGAAGCTGCGTGAAGCCCTCTGGAAGCCTGTGGACGCAGGACAGAACAAAGCACCATCAACTCTGGGAACAAAAGAAGCCCTCAGTCCCTCACCCACATCCCCAAAAAGCCCATCTCGTCCCCACTGGTACCAACGTGTGGAAAGGAGACGAGCAGGACCCGAATCTGATGGAATTACAGAATGGCCGAGGTTGGAAGGGACCTCTGGAGATCATCCAGTCCAACCAGGAGTCCAACCTCCCTGCTAAAGCATGGTCATCATCCCTACAGCAGGTGCCCAGGAACACGTCCAGATACGTTCTGAATATCTCCGCAGAAGGAGACCCCATAACCTGCGGGGGAAGCCTCTTCCAGTGCTGCGTCTCCCTCACTGTAATGAAACTTCTCCTCACGCTAAGGTGAAACCTCCTGTGTCCCATCTGGAATCCGCTGCCCCTCGTCCCGTCACTGGGCACTGTTGAGAAGAGTCGTCCCATCCTCTTGACACCTACCCCTTAGATATTTATAACATCTCCTCTTCTCCGCGCTGAACAGCAGAGTTCGCTCAGTCTCTCTTCGTAAGAGAGATCATAGAACCGTAGATTGGTTTGGGTGGGAAGGGACCTTGAAGATCATCCAGTTCCAACTCCCCGCCATGGGCAGGGACACCTCCCACTGGACCAGGCTGCCCACGGCCCATCCAACCTGGCCTTGAACAATTCCAGAGGCGAGCCGGGATGCTCCAGTCCCTTTATCACCTTGGTGGCCCTCCACCGGACTCTCTCCAGTAGTCCTTCCTTGTCTTTCTTGAACCAGGGAGCCCAGAACTGGACACGATACTTCAGAGGTGGCCTTTCTAGGGTAGAGTAGAGGGTGAGGAGAACCTCCCTTGACCTGCTGACCACACACTTCTTAACGCACCCGAGGATACCATTGGCCTTCTTGGCCACACGGGCACATTGCCGGCTCATCGTCAACTCGTCTACCAGGAATCCCGGGTTCTTCTCCGCAGAGCTGCTTTCCAGCTGCTCAGCCCCAACCTCTACTGTTGGGTGGGGTTTTTCCTCCCTCGGTGCAGGACTCTGTACTTTCCTTTGTTGAACTTCTTCAGGTTCTTCTCTGCCCAAATCTCCAGCCTGTCCAGGTCTCACTGGGCGGCAGCACAGCCTTCCAGAACATCAACCACTCTTCCCAGCTTTGTGTCACCAGCAAACCCGCTGAGGGTTCCGTCTGTCCTCTCATCCAGGTCACCGATGAAGATGTTGAACGAGACTGGGCCCAGTACTGACCCCTGGGAAGCACCACCAGACTCTGTCCCGCTGACCGGAGTCCTCCGAGCTCTGCCATCCGGACAGTTCTCCAATCATCTCACCGAAGCCACGGTTCCTACGCTCACCTACCACGATGTTATGGGGGACAGTGCGAAAAGACTCGCTAAAGTCACGGTAGATGACATCCACCGCTCTCTCCTCATCTGACGTGGCTTCCAATCCAGGATATCCCCCGTTTCCAAGACAAAGCTCCCTTGCATGAAGCCACTGCGTGTCCCAGGGCGCTAACGTGGCTCCGCGGCGCTCCAGCATGAATCCCAGGCTAAAATACCTCGTGTGATCGTTGAAACCCAGAAGCAGAGGCAGCTACCAAGAAATCCGAGTGCCCACCTAAGGATGTTCCCGCAGATGAGCCCCCCGGAGCCAGCGGGAGGTGTCCCTGCCCATGGCGGGGGGGGGAAATGGGTGGGCTTTGAGATTCCTTCCAACCCAAACCATTCCATGATTCCATGACACTGCAGCATTCCCAGGACCAACCAGTGTCGCCGCAACAGCTCCAAGGTGCAACAGGAGAGCAGGAGACTCATGAAGAAGAGGAAACCTCTGCTGTTCCTGGAGATTCTCTGTCCGCTGCTCACAACTCTGGGCCACAAACTCTGGCAAAGAACTTCTCTCGAGGTTTTGAGCACTGTGGTCCGGTGGGAGACGTCTCTGCCCGTGGGTTGGAACCGGATGGGCTTTGAGATCCCTTCCAACCCAAACCATTCCGTGTTTCTGGGAAGTGCTGCTCGTCCCTGCGGAGCGGGGATTCCCACCAGCCGACGAGCCGGTGGGTTCTGGCACCACAAGAGGGAAGCAGAGCGATGAATCCATTGAATAGGGGCGGCTGGGGTGGCGCTGGCCCGGGAGCTCGGAGCCTCCGGAGACGGTCGGCATCCGCAGGGACCCTGGCAGGGCCCAAAGGCGACATTCCCAAGGCAGAGGAGCCAGACGCGAATTCCCAAAGAGCACAGGTTGGGAGCCGCGGAGACCGGAGGCCGAGAGCCCATCCCCGGGCACCGAGATAGCGGGGGACCTCCAGGGACGGACACCCCCGGATTGGAACACGGAGAGAGGGGGCGAAAAAGGGCCAAAGGAGAGCAAAAAATGACAGAGCAGAAACGGAACGAGGGAGAGCGAAAAGGGACCGACGGAGAGAGGGACGGACGGAGGGAGGAAGGGGACGGACAGAGGGAGGAAAGGGACAGATAGAGAGAGGAAAGGGACAGACGGAGGGAGGAAAGGGACAGACGGAGAGAGGAAGGGGACAGACGGAGAGAGGAAAGGGACAGACGGAGAGAGGAAGGGGACAGACGGAGAGAGGAAGGGGACAGACGGAGGAAGGAAAGGGACAGACGGTGGAAGGAAAGGGACAGACAGAGAGAGGAAGGGGACGGATGGAGAGAGGAAAGGGACAGACGGAGAGAGGAAAGGGACAGACGGAGAGAGGAAGGGGACGGATGGAGGGAGGAAAGGGACAGACGGAGAGAGGAAGGGGACAGATGGAGGGAGGAAAGGGACAGACGGAGAGAGGAAAGGGACGGACGGAGAGAGGAAAGGGACAGATGGAGAGAGGAAAGGGACCAATGGAGGGAGGAAAGGGACCCATGGAGGGAGAAAAGGGACAGATGGAGAGAGGAAAGAGACCAGCGGAGGGAAAGAGAGAGAAAAGGGATTGACAGATTCAACAAGGTGGAATGCCGGGCCCTCCTCTTGGGCCACAACAGCTCCGTGCAACACTCCAGGCTCAGGGAAGGGCAGCTGGAAAGCTGCCTGGAGAAGGACCCGGCGGTGTTTGGCAACAGCGGCGGAACATAAGCCGGACATGGTCCAGGTGGGAAGGAAGGTCAATGGCATCCGGGCTCGGATCAGCCATGGTGTGGCCAGCAGGAGCAGGGACGGGATCGTCCCCCTGCACTCAGCACCTCAAATCCTGGTTCAGTCCTGGGCCCCTCGCTCCAAGGAAGACCTGGAGGGTCTGGAGCGCGTGTGGAGAAGGGAACGGGGCCGGGAAGGGTCTGAGCGCAGAGGTTGTGGGAGCGGTGAGGGACCTGGGGCTGTTGGAGAAGAGGAGGCATGGGGAGACCTCCCGGCTCTGCTCAGCTCTGGAAAGGAGCCTGGAGCCAGGCGGGGGTCGGGCTCTGCTCCCCAGGAACAGGCGATGGGACGAGAGGGAACGGCCTCCGGTTGGGCCAGGGGAGGGTTAGACTGGAGACTGGGAATGATTCCTCCATGGAGAGAGTGTGGAAGCCCTGGCAGAGGCTGCCCAGGGCAGAGGGGCATCCCCAGTCCTGGAGGGGTTCAAATCCATGTGGATGTGGCACTTGGGGACAGGGTTTGGCTGACGTGAGGGGGTTGGGCTGAAAGTTGGACTGGATGAGCTTGGGGGGCTTTTCTAACCTGAATGATCCCATGATTCCATGACAGAGACAAAGAAGGCACAACGGAGAGCAAAGAAGGAGGGACAGAGGAACAGAAGGGCTGACCGAGCACAAAGAAGGACCAACCAAGCGCTAAAAGGGACCGGTGGAGCGCGAAGGAGGGCTGAGAGAACAAAGAAGGACCGAGCGAGCACAGAGGGGCCGAGCGAGCGCAGATCCCCACGCGCCGGCTCTCCCCGCTCCCCTGTAGAACCACGAGTCCACATCCGATCCGGATCGGGCTCCAGCATGGAAGGAGTGGGCAGGGAGTCACAAACTTATTCCGAGGGGACTGAAGTCCTCCCCACTGCCACCAGTGGAAACTGGATGACAACCGGCCCGCCCACCAGTGCAAGGCATGGGCCCCGCGGAGCAGGGAGACGCCAGCTCTTCCCTGCACGGAGCGAGCGTTGGCATCCGCAGGTCTCAGGTGATCCCGAGCCTCGGCTTCACAGAAGACAATCACGAGGTGGAGACCAGAGAGAGGGAGAACAAGGAATGACAACTCCTGTTTGCAGCTGGACAAAAGGGTCGCACGCGCCGTCCTACCTGGAGAGAGGATTCCCACTGAAGTCCGCGATTTCCAAGGATTTGCAGAACTTGATGCTCTCGGGAATTTCTGGAATGTCTGGAAAAAACACAGGAAAGAAAAAAAAATGGAAGCTTGAGAAGGGCCTATCGTGAGGAAAACGGGTCCGTGGATACCGGCGACAGCCTGACAGCAGCGAGGCCACCACGTTCTCACGGCTCCAGCGCGGAGACATCCCTCAGCCCCCGCTGCCCACAGGAGCCGTGGCTGCCCCATCCCTGGAGGGGTTCCAGGCCAGGCTGGATGGGGCTCGGAGCCCCGGATCCGGTGGGAGGTGTCCCTGCCCATGGGTTGGAACTGGATGGGCTTTGAGCGCCCTTCCAACCCAAACCATTCCCTGATTCGATACAATTTGAGAAGACTTGAGGTGAATGTTGTGATTTGAGGAGTTTGGGGAAGGGATTTGTGGTGAAAGTAAATCACTGTCATGGATTTCACCCCTCCAGAACACTTCCAGTAGGGAAAGGGGCTCCAGGAAAGCTGGGGAGGGGCTCCGGATCAGGACAAGGGGAATGGTTTGGAGCTGCAAGAGGGGAGACTGAGATGAGATCTCAGGGAGAAATGTTCTCCCGTGAGGGTGGGGAGGCCCTGGCCCAGGTTGCCCAGAGCAGTGGTGGCTGCCCCATCCCTGGAGGGGTTCCAGGCCAGGTTGGATGGGGTTTGGAGCCCCTGATCCAGCGGGAGGTGTCCCTGCCCATGGCAGGGGTGGAACTGGATGGGCTTCGAGGTCCCTTCCCACCCAAACCGTCCCGTGATGCTGTGGTTCTTACCGTTGCGGGAGATGTCCAGTTCCACCAGCTGCATGAAGTTGGCGACCTCGGGGGGAAGGCGCTGGATTTCATTGTCGCTCAGGCCCAGCTTGCGCAGGTTCAGGAGACGGAAGAATGGCTGCGAGAGGAGACAACACCACCAGGTGAGCAGCAGCGATGGGGAAACGCATCTACTCATCTCAGGGCAACCAGAGCACCCATCCCTGGAGACAACAGCCTTCCCTCATCACTTCTGTCCAGGAGAGACCCTCCAAGCAGAGAGGAGAACCTCGACCCAGGTCTACAGGAGACAAGGGCAGAGGAGAACAGCAGGTATGGCCTTCAGCTCAATGGTTCACTTCACACCCCTATTATCCCACTGCTCTTCTCCACCCCTTGAAGGACACAAAGTGGACATTCCCTCTTTCCTACTGTTCATCCCCAGCATTCGATGCCCGCAGAAGATGAGGGTGGAAGGAGAACGGCAGTCAGGGAGATCAGCTCAATCCGTTTAACATCCCTGTTACCCCACCAGCCTTCTCCCTCCCTCAAAGGACACAAAGCAGACGTTCCTAAGGCTCATCCCGGGCATTCCAACACCAACGTCACGAGGAAGCCACTCAAAGCCACTCTCCACGGACAAGGCAGCGTTTGAGCCATGCAGAGAAGGAGGAACAGCAGGACACGGCCAGACCCAAGTCCTGCTGCCACGCATCGGGACACCATCGAGGCGTCCCTCCGCCCGCGCCGCCGGAGAGGCCGGGAGCAGCAGCTCCCCCAGGGCGACAGACGGGAAGAGGATTCCTTTCAAGGAACACCACGGCCTCAGAAATGTGGGCTGGAAGGGACCTCTGGAGGTCTCCCAGTCCAACACCACCCACCCCCCGGCTCGTGGAACTCAGTGCTGTCCACTACAAATGGCCAACGCCAAGATCCGTCCGCAGGCCCACGGGCGCCGGGAGCCTCTGCGCTTTGGTGGACACCACACGCTATAATCATCAACCAAACGGATCCGGCAGCCGCCGCTCCATCGCCGGACGCCGGATACGGGACAGGATGGGAACCGAGGCTGTGGTCGCTGCCGCATTTCCTGGATGGTTCCGGAGCGCCGGGAATAACAAACAAACATCAGGAAAGATGGTTTTAAGGTGGTTGCCTCTAACACGGGCGGTGACGCCACGGCCGAGGGACGCGACCGGGGTCTGAGCAGCACGGACGAGAAATCCTGGAATGATCCAGGTTGGAAAAGCCCTCTGAGATCACCGAGCCCAACCGTCAGCCAACCACCCCCATGGCGACCACGATGGGGAGTGGGGTCGGTGGCATCAGTGGAAAGAGAATGAGAGAAACACCCTTTTGGTCCTGAGGAGCACAAACTCCTTTCATGCGGTTTATCCGGGTTCTTTTTAATCCAGTTTATCCAAGGTCTTTTCAATCCAGATTGTCCAAATTCTTTTCAATCCAGGTTATCGAAGATCTTTTAAATCAGTTTATGTAAATTCTTTTCAACCCATTTCCTCTAAATTCTTTAAGTCCAGGTTCTCCAAGGTCTTTTCAATCCAGATTGTCCCAATTATTTTCAATCCAGTTTATCCAAGTTCTTTTAAATCAGTTTCTCTAAGTTATTCTAAACCCAGTTTATCGAAGATCTTTTAAATCGGTTCATCTAAATTCTTTTCATGCCAGTTTATCCGAGTCCTTTTCCACCCGGATCCTCAAACACCCCTCTCCCTCGGAAGGGAAGTGGGTGAAAGTGTCCGTGACAACAAAGCCCGGGCGGGTGCAGAGGTCGCGGCCCTGATCCGCTATTGTTTCCTCCACCCTTCTCCTAATTTTAGAAGGCAAGGAAATTCCTGGCCAGACGCCGCGGTGGAGCTGAGCTGGAAAACAACAAAGGAGACGGAACATCTCAGCCCAAACTCCAGCGCTTCTGCCCATTCCAAGGAACCTTCTAGAAGGAACTGGGAGGCGTTTACTGACCCAACAGTAGTTCACAAGCCAACGGCCCGCGGGGCAACGGCAGCTGGGAGCAGGGGCTCCAGGTTTGCCTGCGGTTGGGTTTCACCCCCTCAGCCGGGCCACCAAAACCAATGGTCTTTAAGGGCCCTTCCAACCCAAACCATTCCGTGATCTTTAAGATCCCTTCCAACCCAAACCATTCCGTGATCTTTAAGGTCTCTTCCAACCTGAACAATTCCATGATTCCATGATCTTTAAGGTCCCCTCCTCTAACCCAAAGCATTCCATGATTCTGTGATCTATAAGGTCCCTTCCAACCAAAACTGTTCCGTGATTCCACGATCATTGAAGTCCCTTCCAACCCAAACCGTTCTGTGATTCCATGACCTTTAAGGTCCCTTCCAACCCAAACCATTCCATGATTCCATGACCTTTAAGGTCCTTTCCCACCCAAACCATTCCATGATTCCATGACCTTTAAGGTCCCTTCCAACCCAAACCATCCCACGATTCCATGATCTTTAAGGTCCCTTCCCACCCAAACCATTCCATGATTCCATGATCTTTAAGGTCCCTTCCCACCCAAACCATTCCATGATTCCATGACCTTTAAGGTCCCTTCCCACCCAAACCATCCCACGATTCCATGACTCACAGCTCCCGTGGCCGCATTGCCGCAGCCAGGCTGCACGAGAGCTTCATTCGTGTCGCTGGGAACGGGGAATTCATTCATTTAAAATTCTCACTGGAACGGAAACTGAAAACCGAAGGCAAAACCTCTTCGGAGAGAGGCAATTATCCCTCGTTCTAATTAACGCCGGCCAAGACAAGAGTCACAAATGAGCGCGACGCTAAACGTCTCTGTTGAGGTGGAGCCGACGCAATGGCGAGAGTTGCTGAATATCAAAAAAAAGCAATTAAAACCCATCAGTAATTAATAAACCAGGGCGTGAGCGCCCATCCCTGGAGAGGTTTGAAAGCCCCAGCAGATGAGGCGCTCAGGGATGGTGTAGTAGAGGACAGACACGGTAGGACTCAATGGTCTCAAAGGTCCTTTCCAACGAAACGATTCCCTGATGGAAATCTGCGCAACCGGGATGTCCCAACGTCCAAACTGGGCTGACAGAAGATTGGAAAGAAGTTTGGAGAAACAAATAAGCGTCGACGTTCTCCAGTTTCCTGGCACACCAGAAGCTTAAAGACCAGAGCGGGTGAGCACAGATGGGTAGGAAAGGGCTCCACAGCGCGGGGATCCATCCAGCTCAGAGCACGGCCAAAGCCATCGCACGTAAGAAAAGGCTCAGGACACAGATCGGGGGTTACCAACACCTCAACAGCGTCGTTGGGCAACCACGGGGAAAATGCCTCTGTGAGCCAGGACACCACAGAGATGTTTGGTCACGGAAGTACATGAGCAGTCATGGGATGGAACCATAGAATGGCTTGGGTGGGAAGGGACCTCACAGTCCACCCAGTCCCACCCCATGCCACGGGCAGGGACACCTCCCACTGGATCAGGGGCTCCAAGACCCATCCAACCTGGCCTGGAACCCCTCCAGGGATGGGGCAGCCACCGCTTCTCCGGGCAACCTGGGCCAGGGCCTCCCCACCCTCCCAGGAGAACATTTCTCCCTAAGATCTCACCCCAATCTCCCCTCTTTCAGCTCAAAACCGTTCCCCTCGTCCCGTCCCTGCATTCCCTGATCCAGAGCCCCTCCCACCTTTCCTGGAGCACTTTTCAGTCCTGGAAGCTGCTCTAAGGCCTCCTTGGAGCCTTCTCTTCTCCAGGCTGGACACCCCCAACTCGCTCAGCCTGTCCTCCTTCAGGAGGTGCTCCAGCCCTCGGATCATCCCCGTGGTCTCCCCTGGTGCCTTTTTCCACAGTGACTCCTTCACCCGCACCCATCTTCCATCATCTCCAGGGACTGAGGGCACCCAAACCTTTAATCTCCGTGGCCTCCTCTGGCCTCGCTCCAACGGCTCCATGTCCTTCCCATGCTGAGGACCCCAGAACTGGACCTGGGGCTCCTGGTGGGGTCTCCCCAGAGCAGAGGGGGAGAATCCCCTCCCTCCCTGCTGGTCCCACGGCTCTGGACACAGCCCAGGACACGGGTGGTTTCTGGGCTGGGAGCGCACGTTTCCGGCGCCTGTGGAGCTTCTCTTCCTCCATCACCTAAGTCCTTCTCCTCCTGCTCCCCATCCGTTCTCCACCCAGACTCGGTTTGTGCTGGGATTGGCCCAACCCAGGGACCTCGCTTTGGGCAGAAATGAGAAAGGGTGAAGTCCCCGTGCAATCGCTAACGAAGCCCTCGAGTCGAAACGCGGCCTTTGGAGAGCTGCTGATGAGAAGATCACCATGAGCCACCAGGTGCGCTCACAGCCCAGAAGGCCATTCGTGTCCTGGGCTGCATCCAGAGAATCACCGCCAGCAGAAAGGGAGGGGATTCTGCCCCTCTGTTCCTCTCTTGGGAGACCTCATCTGGAATCCTGCGTCCAGTTCTGGAATCCTCAACAGAAGAAGGAGATGGAGCTGTTGGAACAGGTCCAGAGGAGGCCACAAGGATGATGGGAGGGCTGGAGCACCTTCCACACGAGGACAGGCTGAGAGAGTTGGGGTTGTTCAGCTGGAGAAGAGAAGGCTCCGAGGAGATCTTATGGTGACCTTCCAGTACCTGAAGGGGCTCCGGGAGAGCTGGAGAGGAGCTGTTCATAAAGGCTCATGGGGATGGGATGAGGGGAAATGGGGATAAACTGGAGAGGGGCAGATCTAGACTGGACATTAGGAAGAAGAACTTCACCATGAGAGTGGTGAGACAGTGGCACAGGTTGCCCGGGGAAGCTGTGGCTGCCCCATCCCTGGAGGTGTTCCAGGCCAGGTTGGATGGGCCTTGGAGCCCCTGATCCCGTGGGATGTCCATGCCCAGGGCAGGGAGTGGAATTGGATGATCTTTAAGATCCCTTCCAACACAACCTACTCTATAATTCTATGATTTTATGGAATTGTCGGCTGCAGATCGTCATCACCGCTGAGAGAGCCCCAACCACCGGCACGGCACGGGGCACGGAACGCCGGCTCCAAGGGGAACGTCATGGCCAGGCAAGCAGGGAGCTGCCCGCGCCGCACTCGGGCCAGCTCTGCCCAAGGAACGCTTCCAGCACCGCTCTGCGGATTTCTTCACGGTTATCCGGCAAAACAACAACAGGCTCAGCCGGTTTGGGAAAACAAGAAACTCCAGTAGCGGCGAGCACGGCTCCGGCTGCCAGGTTCACCTCTGGCTTCTGCTGCGGCACCGGAATGCCCATGTGGTGAGAAAGCCCCGAGTCTCACACACCAGCGATGCAGCCCACAGGCCACCCGGGACACATCCCGCACGGATAACGTGAGGACGCCTGACACTCCTAGCGGAGCTCCTCGCCCCCCGAGATCCAAAGGCACCAAATTCCCTGATCCCACAATCCCGGTACACGAAGGGTTTTGCTGGCACTCGATCCATAAGCCGGGACAGCTCCAACTCTGCCGACGACAGACGGTGCCTGGGAAAGCGGAGCGAATCCAGGACGGAGGAGACACTCCTGTGATTCAGAAATGAGCTCCTGGCTCCACGCGAGCCAACGGATACGAGGGCGCAGCCCAGGAGCCACCGTGTCCGGGGCCGCGTCCCAAGCCCTGGGACCAGCAGGGAGGGACTCTGAACCTCTGCTCCGCTCTGGTGAGACCCAACCCGGACCCTGTGTCCCGGCCCCGGCTGCCCACGGAAGCTGTGGCTGCCCCATCCCTGGAGGGCTTCAACGCCAGGTTGGATGGGGCTTGGAGCCCCTGATCCCAAGGGATGTGTCCCTACCCTGGGCAGAGGGGTTGGAATTGGATGGGCTTTGAGATCTCTTCCAAATGAAACCACTCCGTGAGTTGCACAAAACCTTTCTGCTTCCACAGCCCACGCAGGGTGTTCCCAAACTCTGCTCAACAAAGACTATGTCCCAAACACCTCCTGCTCCTCACAAAACCCGTGACAGCACAGGAGGCCTCCGAGACAGAGGCCCAGAGCCAGAGGGGTTTGGGATTTTGGAATCATAGAACAACTTGGTTGGAAAAGACCTTTGAGATCATCAAGTCCAACCGCAGGTGTCCACTACTGGACGGTGGTCTCTGCTCCCAAGGAACAGACGATGGGATGAGAGGGAATGTCTTCCAGTTGGTCCACGGGAAGGTCAGACTGGATATTGGGAACAATTCCTTCCAGGAAAGGGTTTTCAGCCCTGGCAGAGGCTGCCGAGGGCAGGAGCGCAGTCCCCCGCCCTGGAGGGGTTCAGATCCGTGTGGCCGTGGCGCGTGGGGACCGGGTTCAGTCGCACAGGGACGTTGGGCTGACGATAGGACTGATGAGCTTGGAGGGCTTTCCCAACCTCAACGATTCCATGATTCCATCACCAGGTGGTTTGGCTCCAGGGACTGAGCCCACAGTACTGCCCACTGCTTTCCTTCTCCTCCAACACCGCTCAGGGGGATCCAAGGCAGAGGCTCGGCCAACCCTTCCCACCTTGGAAGGGGCAGCGCTAAGGACGAGGCCTCCTTACACCTCGTTACTCCCAAGAGAGCCCCAGGTCCGGCTGCCCAATCCGGCCGGCGCGGTCCCATGCCTTCCACCGTACGGCACGCGTGTAATTACCACGCGGTGAGACACCAGGGAGGCAATTCCAGTTCTCCCAGTGATTCACCAGCGAGGGGAGGGCCCGGCTTCCCACGCCACCAGAGCCGGGCGGCCGCGGCGCGGAGCAGCACTCCACGCCTGTCCCCAGCCATGAGCAACGCACGGGATGAACACCACGGAACGCCAAAGCGTGGCAGCTCTGCCGAACGCTCCCAGCAGAACCAGATCTTCCCAAACCACTGACTCTGACGGGAGTGCTTTCATTGCCCGCTCTGTGCGGCGCTTCCCACTGATCCTGAATGGGCTTCAGTTCTCCTGCGCACAACCACCATCACCTGAACGGCAGCAAAACACCGAGTCCCAAAGAGAAACAGCACAGGGACACGAGCGGCTCCACGTCCCCACAGCCCAGAGCTGGGGACAAGAGCAGCTCCACGTCCCCACAGCCTGGAGCCGGGGACAAGAGCAGCTCCACGTCCCCACAGCCCGGAGCCGGGGACAAGAGCAGCTCCACGTCCCCACAGCCCAGAGCTGGGGTCAAGAGCAGCTCCACGTCCCTACAGCCTGGAGTCAAGGAGCAAAACAGCTCCACAGGGACACGAGCAGCTCCATAAGGACACGAGCGGCTCCATAAGGACAGGAGCAGCTCCATAAGGACACGAGCGGCTCCACAAGGACACGAGCAGCTCCGTAAGGACATGAGCGGCTCCACGTCCTTAGAGCCCAGAGCTGGGGACACGAGCAGCTCCACGTCCCCACAGCCTGGAGTCAAGGAGCAAAACAGTTCCACAGGGACACGAGCAGCTCCTCAGGGACACGAGCAGCTCCAGGTCCCCACAACCCGGAGTCAAGGAGCAAAACAGCTCCACAAGGACACGAGCAGCTCCGTAAGGACATGAGCAGCTCCAGAAGGACACGAGCAGCTCCGTAAGGACAAGAGCAGCTCCACGTCCTCACAGCCCAGAGCTGGGGACAAGAGCAGCTCCTCAGGGACACGAGCGGCTCCATAAGGACACGAGCGGCTCCATAAGGACACGAGCAGCTCCATAAGGACACGAGCAGCTCCTCAGGGACACGAGCAGCTCCTCAGGGACACGAGGAGCTCCACATCCCCACAGCCCAGAGCTCGGGACAAGAGCGGCTCCTCAGGGACACGAGCAGCTCCACGTCCCCACAGCCCAGACGGATTTCCAACTATTCACGCGCCGTCTCGGGCCCTGAGGAACGCCTCTCCAATATCTGAAGACCTCCAGCGTCAGGAGTACATTCCAGCTCGGACAAAGCTGTCTCCCAGCCAAGGCCCCCCCAGCTGCTCCATCGCAGGACTGCGGAATGCCGTTCCCTCGCCGGACACGGCAGCTGCTCCCGGCAGAGCCCAACGCCGGCGCGGCGCGAGGAGCCGAGCGCAGCCTCTGCGCCCATGAAAGGACAGAGCGCTTCGGGGCAGCAGAAGGGAATCCCCACGCCAGAATTAGATCCTGACGCCACAGTAACGCCGAACCGAGAGCCACGGACGTCACGGCCAGCAGCCATTCTCGGTCCCGGCTGCATCGTCATTCCAAGCATGGCGCCAGGCAGCCGGCGGAAGGGGTCCCACCAGCACGGCACCCTCAGCGAGTCTGCAGTTGCCACCCAGCTGAGCGGTGTAGCTGCCAGGCCAGAAGGACAGGATGACATCCAGAGGGACCCGGACAGGCTGGAGAAGTGGAGCTGTGAGAACCTCATGAGGTTCAACAAGGCCAAGTGCAAGGTCCTACACCCGGGTCGGGGCAATCCTCGTTTTCAGTACATGGGGGATGACGGGATGGAGAGCTGCCCTGCAGTGAAGGACTTGGGGTGATGGGGATGAGAAGCTCGACACGAGCCGGCAACGTGCGCTCACAGCCCAGAAGGCCATTCGTGTCCTGGGCTGCATCCAGAGAATCACCGCCAGCAGAAAGGGAGGGGATTCTGACCCTCCGTTTCTCTCTTGGGAGACCTCATCTGGAATCCTGCGTCCAGTTCTGGAATCCTCAACAGAAGAAGGAGATGGAGCTGTTGGAACAGGTCCAGAGGAGGCCACAAGGATGATGGGAGGGCTGGAGCACCTTCCACACGAGGACAGGCTGAGAGAGTTGGGGTTGTTCAGCTGGAGAAGAGAAGGCTCCGAGATCTTATAGTGACCTTCCAGTACCCGAAGGGGCTCCGGGAGAGCTGGAGAGGGGCTGTTCATAAAGGATTGTGGGGATGGGATGAGGGGAAATGGGGATGAACTGGAGAGGGACAGAGTTAGACTGGACAGAAGGAAGAATTTCTTCACCATGAGAGTGGTGAGACACTGGAAGAGGTTGCCCAGGGAGGTTGTGGCTGCCCCATCCCTGGAGGTGTCCAAGGCCAGGTTGGATGGGGCTTTGGAGCCCCTGATCCATTGGGAGGTGTCCCAGCCCACAGCAGGGGGTGGAACTGATGGGCTTTGAGGTCCCTTCCCACTCAAACCATTCTATGATTCTACGATTCTCTCACTGCAACCACTGGGCATTCCGGGGCATTTCCCCTTGGAATGCTGTGAAATGCATCGTCTGGAGACACCGAGCTGGATCATAGAATCATAGACAAGTCTGAGTTGGAAGGGACCTCCAAGCCCACACGGTGCCACCCCTGCCACGGGCAGGGACACCTCCTGCTGGATCCGGTTGCTCCAAACCCCATCCAACGTGTCCTTGAACCCCTCCAGGGATGGGGCAGCCATCCCTGGGCAACCCGGGCCAGGGCTTCAACACCTTCATCATGAAGAATTTCTTCCTAATGTCCAACCTAAATCTTCCCCTCTCCAATTTAAAGCCATTCCCCCTCATCCCGTCACTCCAGGCCCTTGGAAAAGGTCCCTCCCCAGCTTTCCTGGAGCCCCTTTTAGCACCGGAAGCTGTTCTAAGGTCTCCCCACAGCCTTCTCCTCTCCAGGATGAAGAACCCCAACTCTCTCAGTCTGTCCTCATACAGGAGGTGCTCCACCCTCAGATCATCTCTGTGGCCTCCTCTGGACCCATTCCAACAGCTCCATCTCCTTCTCACATTGACGATTCCAGAACTGGATGCAGGACTCCAGGTGGGATCTCACCAGAGAGGAACGGAAGGGCAGAATCCGCTCCCTTCCCACCCGCCACGCTTCCATAGAGCGCGGTTCTGGCCACAGGGAAAAAAAAACCAAAACCAAATAGCATAGACTCATGGAATCATGGAATTACTGAGGCTGGGAAAAGCCCCCCAAGCTCATCCAGTCCAACTGGCAGCCCAAACCCCCCGTGCCAAATAACTCTTTCCCAAGCGCTACGGCCACACGGATTGTGAACCCCTCCAGGGCTGGGGACGCCCCCTCTGCCAGGGCTGAAAACCAATTGTTCCCAATATCCAGTCTAACCCATCCCTGGAACAACTTGAGACTCTCTCCTCTTCGCCCGTTGGCGGTTCCTTGGAAGAATTAATTACGCCAAATGGAATCCAAAGGCTTCTCCCCCTTTCTCATCCATTCCCCCATCCATCTCTTCCCAGCCAGCGCCGTCCTTGCACACCAGCACCTCAGGGATGGCCAAGGGAGATGATCCACCAATCTGGGTCTCTTCCAAACCATCTCGTGGCCAAACTACTCATTTGTAGTCCTTGAAGTATAAGGTCTGGAGCCCAGGGGGGTCTGGGGACGGCTGAGGGACCTGGAAAAGGATCTGGGGGTGATGGTCAACAGCCCTGCAGCGGTTTGGAAACTGTGTGGATGTGGCGCTTGGGGACAGCGTTTGGTTGGCACGGGGAGGGTTGAGCCGGATGAGAGTGCTTCTCCAACCTTAGTGACTCCATGATTCCATAGCATCCCCTCCACGCTCCTCCTTCCCTGTTTGCATTGTCCACGATCTGTGTGGCCAAGGATTTATCATCCGCGTCCCCACAGCCGAGCCCACCCCGAGCCACTGCCGCTCCGCCACAAATCCCAAAGGTCACCACCCGGGATTTACCGGGCGATGTTACGGCACAGAGCGGGATGCAGGCACGATGCCCGCGTTTATCCCAGCTCCTGGGCAGCAGCGCATCCGGGACACCCGGCTTTTGGAGGAACAAAACCACATCCACTTGCGCACATCAGCTCCCTCGGCTCCGCGCGTCAGCTCCACGCGCAGCGATCCATCGATCCGGTGAAACCAGTTTCCCGGCTGGTTTTGTTAACCAAATGCAGCCGGCAGCTCCGCCAAAGCCCAAGCGAAGGTGTCTACCGCGCACCCCGGCCTCGACGGCACCGGAGCCGGCTCAGGCTCATTCCGGCGCGGAGATCGTCGAGGAGCCCAGGAGATGACTCTCCCGCCCCGACTTTCCCGGAGAAGGGCTCTTAGCACGGAGAGATTAAAGGAGCGGCTTTACCACTCCATGGAAGTAAACATGACCCAAGATCCTCCTGGCAGGCCCCAGATGCCAGGAAATTAAAAGCTGCTCTTAATTAGCTTTGCGCGGCCCCACCTCGCCTTGGGAAAGTGAGGCACGCGGCTCTCCGGCTGAAGGACACGGACGCTCCTGCCCTGGCCCAGCGGCGGTCAGGCAAGAGGAGTCCCTGCACCCAAACGGTTCCCACCGGCAACGGAATGACCAGGATGCGGCGAGCAACAGCCAGAGCAGGGAGGAATCCACCCGGACGCAAGCGCTTTCCCTCCCTGCTGCTCCAGGCATCCCTCTCTTCGTTCTCCCAGGAACAGCTCACCGCGCAGCAGGAAAACCGGTTTCCCGCACTGAGCCCAGTTTATCATGGAAGCTTTGGGAAGGAAAGAGCAGCGCAGAGACGCTGCAGCCCCTCCGTTAGGGATCACCCCAAGGGACCACCGTGATCCAAATGTACCAAAGCCGCCTCGTAACTCCCTCCTTCCCCTCCTCTCCGCTGATTCCCACCCTCGACAGCTTCCAGCAAGTCCTTCCGCACGCTCCCATCGCTCCCACTGACAGCGGAGAGGCCTCCTCCCGCCTCCCCAGTCCTTGTTCCCACTTCCCAGTCCCTCCCTCCCACCCCAGGTCTGACAGCTCCGCTGCTCCAAGGTTTCTGCCAACCTCTCCCTTTGGCCTTCCCACACTCTCAACCTCTGAAAACCCCGGAGCCGCAGGACGTGCACTCGCAGCCCAGAAACCACCCGTGTCCTGCACTGCATCCAAAGCAGCGCGGCCGGCAGGCGAGGGAGGGGATTCTGCCCCTCTGTTCCTCTCTTGGGGGACCTCAGCTGGAGTCCTGCGTCCAGGTCTGGAACCCTCAACAGAAGAATCACAGAATCACCAGGTTGGAAAGGACCCATTGGATCATCGAGTCCAACCATTCCTAACACTCCCTAAACCATGTCCCTAAGCACTTCATCCACCCGTTCCTTAAACACCTCCAGGGAAGGCGACTCCATCCCCTCCCTGGGCAGCTGTTCCAGTACCCAATGACTCTCACTGTGAAGAATTTTTTCTGATATCCAACCTGAACCTCCCCTGACGGAGCTTCAGGCCATTCCCTCTTGTCCTGTCCTCTGTCACTTGGGAGAAGAGCCCAGCTCCCTCCTCTCCACAACCTCCTTTCAGGCAGTTGTAGAGAGCAATAAGGTCTCCCCTCAGCCTCCTCTTCTCCAGGCTGAACACCCCCAGCTCTCTCAGCCGCTCCTCGTCAGACGTTCTCCAGCCCCTCACCAGCTTTGTTGCTCTTCTCTGGACACACTCCAGAGCCTCAACATCCTTCTTGTGGTGAGGGGTCCAGAACTGAACACAGTATTCGAGGTGCGGTCTCACCAGTGCTGAGTACAGAGGGAGAATCCCCTCCCTGGCCCTGCTGGTGACCCCATTTCTGATACAAGCCAAGATGCCGTTGGCCTTCTTGGCCCCCTGGGCACACTGCCGGCTCATGTTCAGTCGGCTGTCAACCAGCACCCCCAGGTCCTTCTCTTCTGTGCAGCTCTCCAGCCATTCTTCCCCCAGTCTGTAGCGCTGCACAGGGTTGTTGTGCCCCAAGTGCAGGACCCGGCATTTGGCCTGGTTGAACCTCATCCCATTGGTCTCATCCCAGCAGTTCAGCCTGTTCAGATCCCTAAATCTCCTTCTAAAGAAGGAGATGAAGCTGTTGGAACAGGTCCAGAGGAGGCCACGGAGATGATCTGAGGGCTGGAGCACCTCCCGTATGAGGACAGGCTGAGAGAGTTGGGGTTGTTCAGCCTGGAGAGGAGAAGGCTCTGAGGAGACCTTAGAGCAGCTTCCAGTGCTGAAGGGGCTCCGGGAAAGCTGCGGAGGGGCTGTTCATAAAGGATTGTGGGGATGAACGAGGGGCAATGGGGATAAACTGGAGAGGGGCAGATCTAGACTGGACATTAGGAAGAATTCCTTCATGATGAGAGTGAGGAGGCCCTGGCCCAGGTTGCCCAGAGCAGTGATGGCTGCTCCATCCCTGGAGGGGTTCCAGGCCAGGCTGGATGGGGCTCGGAGCCCCTGATCCCATGGGATGTCCCTGCCCATGGCCGGGGGTGGAACTGGATGAGCTTTAAGCTCCCTTCCAGCTCGCACTACTCTATGATTCTACGATCCCTGCTTACCCCACTGTGCTCCTGGGCTCTGACGGCTCGCCTGCCACCCCCAAATTCCTCCTGTGAATTCCAGACCATGTTCCTTCCACTCCGGCACGACGGCACCTCTGGAGTGCCCTTGGATTGCGGGATAAGTGCGTCAGGTGGATTCCCTGCCCTTAACGTCAGGATTTAGAGGCTGCATCCCTGGAACCTCCCGAGCCGAAGGAGCCCGGTCCTCCTGCTGCTGTGCACACTTGGCCCAGGCAGAGCCGAAGGCAGCACTGGCGAGGGAATTCCTCCTCTGGAATTCAGACATGGAGAGCGTTGGGATCCCATCAAATGGAATTCATCGTTTTCCATTCGCCCCCGCTGCATCGCCCTGGCAGCGAACCCCCACTCTATGACTCAAATGCCCACAATGGGGCAGCGGATGCTCCCAACACCGACGGCTCCGGACAACCGGTGTGCAGCCACCACAATGAAAAACTGGGATCAAACAAGCACAGTTCCAAACGGGACGAGTGAAAGAGCAGATGGCGGAACGCCGGGCACCGCAGGACCGAGGGGCGCAGTCATCCCCCGAGGGGGACGCAGGCGTTCCCGGCCACCGCCCGGAAGGGAGAGCTCAGGGACGCCAGCAGCGAGCGGATCGTCTGATCGGAGCAAGAGCAGAGCGGAAGCAGGGAAGGAGCCCGGGAAGCTCTGATACAGCAGAAGACAGTGCCATGGAAAGAGATGTCCGTGTTTCTGGACTCTGGAATGAACAGAAGGAAGAAAGAGGTGACCTGGTCATGGGCGCAAGGAGAGAAATCCCACCAAGAGGAGTGCGATGGATCCAACTTTTCAAAGGAAGCTGTTTGCCATCAGCAAAACAAGAGGGCCCTTCCCAAAGCCACTCCTCCACTCTTCGGCTTAAGGAACCACCTCCATATGGAAGCCTTTCCCAATAATCCTGCCTGAGCCCTCAGGAACACACTCTCTCTGGTCACGCTTCCCACCGAAGCCTGCAGATGCTCCCTCGTTCATGTTTTTCCAACCAATCTCCATTGGCTACTCCCCCCTCCGGCCCCACATGCCGGGAAACCCTTCTCCCAAGGAATGGACACGCTTGGGGAGATGGTGACGCTCGCCTTTGCTGCCCACTGCCTTCCCAGCACACACAACTCTTCCTCTCTGCCTCTCACACAGAAGGCGCCTTTCCATAAAGCGCTTCTCAACTTCAGAGCATCACAGAATCAGGGAATGATTGAGGTTAGATGGGACCTCAAAGCCTGTCCAGTTCCACTGCAGGGACACCTCCCGCTGGATCAGGGGCTCCGAGCCCCATCCAACCTGGCCTGGAACCCCTCCAGGGATGGGGCAGCCACAGCTTCTCCGGGCAACCTCCGCACCCTCACAGGAGAACATTTCTCCCTGAGATCTCACCCCAATCTCCCCTCTTTCAGCTCAAAACCGTTCCACTCATCCTATCCCTGCACTCCCTGATCCAGAGTCCCTCCCCAGCTTTCCTTGACCACATCTCCTCCAAGACCACAGGACCCGAACTCAAACACTCATCTGTGTTCTCCTGTTTTTCCAACCATTCCTTGCCAAAGACGTTGGAAAACACGGGGGCCCTCGGACACCAGAGGGGGAACCCAGGGCAGGTCAGGGCAAGAGCCGCAACGCTCCCACCCGGACAGACGGACGCCAGGCGTTACACAAGCTGTCCCCAAAGGCAGGTTCTTGGGGTGACAAACGGAAGGAGACGCAGCGCTCCGGACAAACACGAAGCACCTTCGCTCACGGGCAGGACGGCACCGGTCTGATCACAGACTCCATAAAACATGAGGTCAAGATTTGCATTCCTAGTCCTGCAGATGCTCTTCCAAAGCCAACAGAGCCCCAGGAACACGGAACAGGGCTGTGGCTCCTCAGCAGGACCCAAAGGAGTGGAGGTTCCCTGCAGGAATGTCGCAACTCTCCTCCTCTGCTCCAGATCCGTGCTAATCCATAAGCCCGAGCCCACCTAGAACACCCATTTCCCAGTATTTTGAGGAATATCCCCACCTCAAACATCCCTGGGTGCCCAGCTACGCAACGGAAGTGCCGACGGATCTCATCCTGGTGTTTCCATACCCAAGTGAGGCGCCCACACCGCTGTGCCCCGGCTCCCGGCGATTCACGGGTGGACGAGCAGGAAAGAGAGAACGCAAAAACACCGGAGAACCCAAGAGACCAATGAACTGCCGCTTCCACCCAGGTAGGTGGGAACACATAAGTCGTACAGTTTCATCAGATCCACCCCAATTACCGCGGCCCGGATCGACCCCAGGTTTTGGGTTGCATCCGGTTCCGTGCAGACTGCACAGCAAGTTTCACGCAGTCTTCACAACGCCAAGAAAAGGTGATTTTAAGCAAAAGCTCGGTCTGTTTTTACCGACTGTCCTGCTCTCTCTGGTCGAAGGAACGCTTAAATAACTCTAAAACCGGTCCAGATTCCACAGGGAAAACACGGCGAAGCTTCCTCTGGAATATCCGATGCCCCAGGGAGGCTCCTTGGTCCTGAGCAGCAGCTTCAAACTCCATCCCTGCGTGCAACACTCTGAGCTCCGACTGCCCGAAAGGGGGAGAAGCCCGTGACAGGCCGGGGTGACACGGTCGGGAGCAGCTCCGAGGAGAAGCTCCACAGGATCCGGCAACGTGCGCTCCCAGCCCAGAAACCACCCGTGTCCTGGGCTGCACCCCGAGCCGTGGGACCAGCAGGGAGGGAGGGGATTCTGCCCCTCTGCTCCGGTAGGACCCACCTGATCCCGGTGTCCAGGTCGGGAGTTCTCAG
Organism: Cuculus canorus; assembly: GCF_017976375.1. Taxonomy (NCBI): domain Eukaryota; kingdom Metazoa; phylum Chordata; class Aves; order Cuculiformes; family Cuculidae; genus Cuculus; species Cuculus canorus. Next base: position 356,392 of record NC_071402.1, read on the forward strand.
CACAGGGAGGACATGGAGCTGTTGGAGTGACTCCAGAGGAGGCCACGGATCTGAGGGCTGGAGAACCTCCCGTACGAAGACAGTCTGGGACAGTTGGGGCTGTCCAGCCTGGAGAAGGCTCCAGGGAGGCCTTAGAGCAGCTTCCAGTAGGGAAAGGGGCTCCAGGAAAGCTGGGGAGGGGCTCTGGATCAGGGAGTGCAGGGATAGGATGAGTGGAACGGTTTTGAGCTGAAAGAGGGGAGATTGGGGTGAGATCTCAGGGAGAAATGTTCTCCTGTGAGAGTGAGGAGGCCCTGGCCCAGGGTGCCCAGAGCAGCGGTCGCTGCCCCATCCCTGGAGGTGTTCCAGGCCAGGTTGGATGGGGCTTGGAGTCCCTGATCCATGGGAGGTGTCCCTGCCCATGGCAGGGGTTGGGACTGGGTGGGCTTCCAGGTCCCTTCCAACCCAAACCATTCTATGACTCCAAGAGGAACATCTCCACTCCGGTTCCAGCCAACCAGGACTGCAGGACCCCAACGCCGGAGCTCGCGTATCCCAGGCTCCTGCCTCATGGAATGAAGCCCTTTGGAGCCAGAGCTGCCAGGCTGAGGCGGCAGCCGGCGAGGGATTCATCGCCAACGTCACCTGTGCCAAACGGCTGTGGCGATGTGGAAGCGGTCGGAAGCGCCGGCTGAAGCCCCAGCCCGTGGCTACAAACCACCCGTATCAACGGGAATGAACGCATCGGCCCCCGGCGCGGTTACGGATCAAACCAGAGCTTCTGTGTTCCGCTGTGCCTGGCTTAGCAGGGCTGACGGGACGGCAGGTCGGGGAGCAGGGATTCTCCTTCGCGGGCAGCCCGGAGCCCTCACCGGGCAGCTGAACCCCTCTCACCGGGCAGCCCGGAGCCCTCACCGGGCAGCTGAACCCCTCTCACCGGGCAGCCTGGAGCCCCTCTCACCGGGCAGCCTGGAGCCCCTCTCACCGGGCAGCCTGGAGCCCCTCTCACCGGGCAGCCTGGAGCCCTCTCACCGGGCAGCCCGGAGCCCCTCTCACCGGGCAGCTGAAACCCTCTCACCGGGCAGCCTGGAGCCCTCTCACCGGGCAGCCTGGAGCCCCTCTCACCGGGCAGCTGAACCCCTCTCACCGGGCAGCCTGGAGCCCCTCTCACCGGGCAGCCTGGAGCCCCTCTCACCGGGAAGCTGAGCCCCTCTCACCGGGCAGCCTGGAGCCCTCTCACCGGGCAGCTGAACCCCTCTCACCGGGCAGCCTGGAGCCCCTCTCACCGGGCAGCCTGGAGCCCCTCTCACCGGGCAGCTGAAACCCTCTCACCGGGCAGCCCAGAGCCCCTCTCACCGGGCAGCCCGGAGCCCTCACCGGACAGCCTGAACCCCTCTCACCGGGCAGCTGAACCCCTCTCACCGGGCAGCCCGGAGCCCCTCTCACCGGGCAGCCCGGAGCCCCTCTCACCGGGAAGCTGAACCCCTCTCACCGGGCAGCCCGGAGCCCCTCTCACCGGGCAGCTGAAACCCTCTCACCGGGCAGCCCAGAGCCCCTCTCACCGGGCAGCCCAGAGCCCCTCTCACCGGGCAGCTGAACCCCTCTCACCGGGCAGCCCGGAGCCCCTCTCACCGGGCAGCCCGGAGCCCCTCTCACCGGGCAGCCTGGAGCCCTCTCACCGGGCAGCTGAACCCTCTCACCGGGCAGCTGAACCCTCTCACCGGGCAGCCTGGAGCCCTCACCGGGCAGCCCGGAGCCCTCACCGGGCAGCTGAACCCCTCTCACCGGGCAGCTGAACCCCTCACACCGGGCAGCTGAACCCTCTCACCGGGCAGCCTGAACCCCTCTCACCGGGCAGCCTGAACCCCTCTCACCGAGCAGCTGAACCCTCTCACCGGGCAGCCTGGAGCCCTCTCACCGGGCAGACCGGAAACCTCTCACCGGGCAGACCGGAGCCCTCTCACCGGGCAGACCGGAGCCCTCTCACCGGGCAGCTGAACCCCTCTCACCGGGCAGCTGAACCCCTCTCACCGGGCAGCCCAGAGCCCCTCTCACCGGGCAGCCCAGAGCCCCTCTCACCGGGCAGCCCAGAGCCCCTCTCACCGGGCAGCTGAAACCCTCTCACCGGGCAGCCCAGAGCCCCTCTCACCGGGCAGCCCAGAGCCCCTCTCACCGGGCAGCTGAGCCCCTCTCACCGGGCAGCCCGGATCTTTTACCCCGTAACCAGACAATCAAGCTCTCCCCAGTGCCCCCCTGCCCCGGCCTCCCCCTCTCTCCCTTCCGGATCCCCCAAACCACCGATCTCCAGTCCCCCGACCTGGCTGAGAGGGGCTGGGAAGGACTGGTTACCAGTACAGGTACTGGTACCAGTGCCTCCCAGTGGGGTCTGGGTTACCGGTACCGGTGCCCTACCGGTGGGGGTCCTTGGTTACCGGCACTTGTGCCTCCACCAGGATCGAGGTTACTGGTACCAGTGTCTCCCCACAGGCTCCCAGTTTACCAGTACACCCCAGAGGATCCAGGTTACTGGTACCAGTGTCTCCCCACAGGCTCCCAGTTTACCGGTACACCCCAGAGGATCCAGGTTACTGGTACCAGTGTCTCCCCACAGGCTCCCAGTTTACCAGTACACCCCAGAGGATCGAGGTTACTGGTACCAGTGTCTCCCCACAGGCTACCAGTTTACCGGTACACCCCAGAAGATCCAGGTTACTGGTACCAGTGTCTCCCCACAGGCTCCCAGTTTACCAGTACACCCCAGAGGATCCAGGTTACTGGTACCAGTGTCTCCCCACAGGCTCCCAGTTTACCGGTACACCCCAGAGGATCGAGGTTACTGGTACCAGTGTCTCCTCACAGGCTCCCAGTTTACCAGTACACCCCAGAGGATCCAGGTTACTGGTTCCAGTGCCTCCCAGTGGGGTCGCTGCTACTGGTACCGATGCCCTCCCCACGGGATCCCGGTTACTGGTGCCAGGGCCTCCCAGTGGCCCCAGTGCCGGTACCTCCTCACGATCCCGGGTTACTGGTTCCACCCTGACATGATCCCAGGTTACCGGCGCCTGTGTTTCCTTCTGACCCCAAGTTACCGGTGCCCTCCTGGCAGGGTCCCGGTTACCGGTGCCTCCCACAGGGTCTCGGTCACCAGTGCCTTTCCGTGTTTTTAGGTTCCCGGTGCCTGCCCACGGGGTCCCGGTTACCGGTGCCGGTGCCTTTCTGTGTTCTTAGGTTCCCGCTGCCCTCCCAATGGGATCCCGGGTTCCCGGAGCCCTCCTGATCGAATCCTGGGTTCCTGGTGCCCGTGTCTCCCTGGGATCCCGGTGCCCTCCTGATGGAATACCGGGTTCTCGGTGCCCACATCTCCCTGGGCTCCCGGTGCCCTCCTGATGGAATCCCGGGCTCCCGGTGCCCGTGTCTCCCCGGGATCCGGGGCTCCCGGTGCCGTGTCTCCCCGGGATCCGGGGTTCTCACCGCCCGTGTCTCCCCGGGATCCGGGGTTCTCACCGCCCGTGTCTCCCCGGGATCCGGGGTTCCCGGTGCCCGTGTCTCCCCGGGATCCGGGGCTCCCGGTGCCCGTGTCTCCCCGGGATCCGGGGCTCCCGGTGCCCGTGTCTCCCCGGGATCCGGGGCTCCCGGTGCCCCTGTCTCCCCGGGATCCGGGGTTCCCGGTGCCCCTGTCTCCCCGGGATCCGGGGCTCCCGGTGCCCTCCTGACGGAATCTCGGGTTCCCGGTGCCTGTGTCCCCCTGGGATCCCGGGTTCCCACTGCCCGTGTCTCCCCGGGATCCCAGGGTTCCCGGTGCCTCCCCACGGCGTTAGGCTCCCGGTTCCCGGCCGGGGCTCACCTTGGGCAGCTCTCGGAGCTGGTTGGCGTCCAGCAGGAGCTCCTCGAGCGAGCGGCTGTACCGGTAGATGTCCTCGGGCACGGCCTGCAGCGAGCAGTGCCGCCGGTCCAGCGCCTCCACGTGCCGGTTGCAGCGCCAGAGCGGCGGCATGCACCGCAGCATCGCCCCGCTCCGCCGCCGCCACGGGGCCGCACGGGAAACGGGCACCGGGGCTGCCGGGAGCACCGGGAAAACGAGGCGGGATCCGGGACCGCCCCCGCCGGGAACGCCGGGAGAACGAGTCCGGGACCGCCCCGCACCGGGAGGCGATGGGAAACCGAGTCCGGGATAGCCCCGCACCGGGCGGCGATGGGAAACCGAGTCCGGGACCGCCCCGCGCCGGGAGGCGATGGGAAACCGAGTCCGGGACCGCCCCGCACCGGGCGGCGATGGGAAACCGAGTCTGGATCCGGGACATCCCCCAGATGGGAAAGAACGGAAAATGGGCATCGGGACCGACTAACGATGGGAAACTATGGGAAAAGGAGTCCGGGACCGCCCGGAACCGGGCAACGATGGGAAAACGAGTCCGGGACAGCCCCGCACCGGGAAAGGACGTGAAAACGAGTCCGGAACCGCCTCGAGACGGGCAACGATGGGAAACAAACGGGCACCGGACCGCCTCAAGACGGGAAAGGACGAGAAACGGTCACCGGGACCGACTAACGATGGGAAACTATGGGAAAAGGAGTCCGGGACGGCCCCGCACCGGGCAGCGATGGGAAAACGAGTCCGGGATCGCCCCGCACCGGGCAGCGATGGGAAAACGAGTCCGGGATAGCCCCGCACCGGGCAGCGATGGGAAAACGAGTCCGGGATAGCCCCGCACCGGGCAGCGATGGGAAAACGAGTCCGGGATCGCCCCGCACCGGGAAAGGACGGGAAACGGGCACCGGACCCAGAACCGGGCAACGATGGGAAAAGGAGCCCAGGACTGCCCCGCACTGGGCAACGATGGGAGAAGGAGTCCGGGATCGGGATTGCACCGGGAAGGGACGGGAAACCGAGTGCGGGACAGCCCTGAAATGGACAAGAATGAGAAACGGGCACCGGGACCGCCTCGGAACGGGAAAGGATGGGAAACCGAGTCCGAGACAGCCTCGCACCGGGCGCCGATGGGAAAACGAGTCCGGGACCGCCCCGCACCGGGCAACGATGGGAAACCGAGTCCGGGACCGGGACCGCCCCTAGCGGGAACGCTGGGAAACCGAGTCCTGGACCGGGATTGCGCTGGGAAAGGTCGGGAAACGGGCACCGGGACCGGCCAACCGATGGGCAAATGAGTCCAGATCCGGGACTGCCCCCACCGGCAAAGGACGGGAAACCGAGACCGACACCGGGATTGCAGCGGGACAGGACGGCAAACGGGCACCGGTGGGAAATGCAAACAGGGAGCACCCAGCACCGGGAAGGAACGGGAAACAGACACCGGGACGGGACGGGAAACGGGCACGGGGAGCGCCCCGCATCAGGCAACGATGGGAAACCGAGTCCAGATCAGCGACCGCCCCGTTTACACAGCGCTGACACCCACCCCTGGCTCTGCTCACACAGCGCTCGCTGCGAAGGGCTCCTAAAGCCCCTCAACCCCACGCGGGGAGACGGGAGCAGCCGAGGCTGATAGGAGGAAGCACGGAACGGTTCGGAAGGGACCTCAAAGCCCATCCAGTTCCACCTCTGCCATGGGCAGGGACACCTCCCACTGGATCAGGGGCTCCGAGCCCCATCCAACCTGGCCTGGAACCCCTCCAGGGATGGGGATTCAGCAGAACCACAGCCATCGTGTCATTTGGCTTCATGGGTTGAGGGGTTTAATCATGGAATGGTCTAAGTTGGAAGGGACCTCAAAGCCCATCCAGTTCCACCTCTGCGATGGGCAGGGACACCTCCCACTGGATCAGCGGCTCCAGAGCCACATCCAACCTGGCCTGGAACCCCTCCAGGGATGGGGCAGCCACTGCTGCTCTGGGCAACCTGGGCCAAGGCCTCCCCACCCTCACAGGAGAACGTTTCTCCCTAAAACCTCACCCCAATCTCCCCCCTTTCAGCTCAAAACCGTTCCCCTTGTCCTATCCCTGCACTCCCTGATCCAGAGCCCCTCCTCAGCTTTCCTGGAGCCCCTTTCCCTGGAAGCTGCTCTAAGGTCTCCCCACAGCCTTCTCTTCTCCAGGCTGAACAACCCCAACTGTCCTCATGGCAGAAGTGCTCCAGCCCTCTCCGTGGCCTCCTCAGGCCTCGTTCCAATGAGCCCATCCTGTGCTGAGGACTCCTATTTTCCTAACATCGAGTCTCCAGGGATGGGGCCCAGTCCAACTTTCAGCTCAACCCCCTGGTGCCAACAACCCTGTCCCCAAGTGCCACATCCACATGGATTTGAACCCCTCCAGGACTGGGGATGCCCACCTGCCCTGGGCAGCCTCTACCAGGGCTTCCCTGCTCTCTCCATGGAGGAATCATTCCCAGTCTCCAGTCTAACCCTCCCCTGGCCCTACTGGAGGCCGTTCCCTCTCGTCCCATCGCCTGTTCCTGGGGAGCAGAGCCCGACCCCCGCCTGGCTCCAGGCTCCTTTCCAGAGCTGAGCAGAGCCGGGAGGTCTCCCCTCAGCCTCCTCTTCTCCAACAGCCCCAGGTCCCTCACCGCTCCCACAGCCTCTGCGCTCAGACCCTTCCCGGCCCCGTTCCCTTCTCCACACGCGCTCCTGCCCCTCCAGGTCTTCCTTGGAGCGAGGGGTCCAGGACTGAACCAGGATTTGAGGTGCTGAGTGCAGGGGGACGATCCCGTCCCTGCTCCTGCTGGCCACACCATGGCTGATCCGAGCCTGGATGCTTCAGGCACCTACAGGACGTGTCCCCAGCACCGGGCCCAAAGCCCCGCGCCCAGGACCCACCACAGCCTCACACCCGCCATTACCCGCCTCCTTTCTCCCCGCCTTCCCCGCCCACGTGACTCACTGAGACTCTCGCGAGAGTTCCCCCATTCTGCCGGTACTTTGACCTCAAGATCTCGCGGGACTTCCCCGCTTCAACCCCGAGATCTCGCGAGCGTTCCCCTTTTCTCATTGAGTCTCGCGAGAGTTCTTCATCACTCCCTTGTGCTTTCTCCGAGATCACGTGAGATTTCCTCTTCCCGCCTCCCGAGATCTCGCGAGACTCGCGTGCCGCGGCCGGCGGGGAAGACAAGATGGCGGCCACGACCACCATCGCCCTGGTGAGCGGCGCGGCCCCGGGCGGCCCTTGAGCCAGGCGGCGGCCTCTGTGGGCGAGTCTGGCCGGCGCCAGCGGGGCGCTGCGGGTGGGGCCGGGACCGGGGCCTCGGCTCTGGACGCTGCGGGGGGAGATGGCGGCGCCGCTGCTGCTGCTGTCGCTCCCGGTGCCGTTGGGAGCTGAGGGGCGGGGGGGGCTGGAGTTTCGCGGAGCCGCCTTTCCCCCCCGCTCTCCGTCCCCCCCCCCCCCGCTCTCCGGTTCCCCCGCCGCTCTCGGAGCTTTTCTGTCTCTCCTGGAGTCTCCCCCGGGGCCCTTCGGCCCTTGTTTGGTCTCCTTCTCTCCTGGGGCTTCTCTCATCTCTTGTCTACCCGAACTTCTTTTCCGCCTCAGAGCCTTTTCCTTTCCTCCTCCGCCCCGGAGCCTTTTCCTTTCCTTTCCTCCTCTGCCCCGGAGCTTTTCCTTTCCTTTTCCTTTCCTTTTCCTTTCCTTTTCCTTTCCTTTTCCTTTCCTTTTCCTTTCCTTTTCCTTTCCTTTTCCTTTCCTTTTCCTTTCCTTTTCCTTTCCTTTTCCTTTCCTTTTCCTTTCCTTTTCCTTTCCTTTTCCTTTCCTTTTCCTTTCCTTTTCCTTTCCTTTTCCTTTCCTTTTCCTTTCCTTTTCCTTTCCTTTTCCTTTCCTTTTCCTTTCCTTTTCCTTTCCTTTTCCTTTCCTTTTCCTTTCCTTTTCCTTTCCTTTTCCTTTCCCTTCTCCCCCTCTACCCCGGAGCCTTTTCCCTTTCCTTTTCCCTTTCCTTTTCCCTTTCCTTTTCCCTTTCCCTTTCCCTTTCCTTTTCCCTTTCCTTTTCCCTTTCCTTTTCCCTTTCCTTTTCCCTTTCCTTTTCCCTTTCCTTTTCCCTTTCCTTTTCCCTTTCCTTTTCCCTTTCCTTTTCCCTTTCCCTTTCCCTTTCCCTTTCCCTTTCCCTTTCCCTTTCCCTTTCCTTTTCCCCGCCCCGGAGCCTTTTCCTTTCCTCCTCCGCCCCGGAGCCTTTTCCTTTCCTGGGGCTTTTCCTACTCTGCTGTCCTGGCACCCGAGTTAAGCTTTGCGCTGCTGTTAAACCTCTTCCTGATTGGAGCACGAAGCATTGGGTGACCATGGATATAATTTCTTTCTATATTCGGCTGCTCCTTTTCCACATTCATGCGAGTATCCTGACAGAATTCGTTCCTAATTGTCCTTGTGTCCTCGGGAACACTTTTGGGATGCTCCTGAATGGACCTTGTGCATTGCAAGGAGCAGAACTCCCTCCTTTGTTTTCGGTGCAGGTTATTCTTCCCCAGAGGGAATCCCAGTGCTCCCATAGTGACTTGGTCTCATGGGTGCCGGTCCTTCTGGGTCTGGATAACTGGAGTTGTGTAAAACAGGAGTGGGAAAGCTCAGTGCCGGGGCTGCAGGGAAGGCAGCCTGGAATGTAGCTGTAGCATCCAACAGGATCAAAGGAAGCGCTGGGTGGGAAGAAGCACCAGCATGGCACTGGGATACGGCTCCTGCCTCTTCCAGTTGTTGTTTTCCAAGTAAACATTGGATTTTTCTCGGGAATGGATCCGATTCTGAAGCTGCTCCATGTTTCCTTAAGGGTTTCCCTTTGAACTCTGTGGGAATTCTCTTTCATGGTGTTCCTTTATTGAATTTGGGGGCAAATGGGAACAGCTCGCTTTGCTTCCATCCCATCTTTGTTTAATTAGGGCTTCGTTAGGTGAATTAGCCCAGCTGGGCTGATGCTGGGAATGAGCGCGTGGGATTAAATGCAATTCCAGAGATGGTTGAACAGAGGGAACGTTGCGTTGCTTTGGATTGGGTTGGCTCATCCAAACAAATTTAATTAACGTTGGGTTGCTTTTCTGCAAACCCACCCTGCGGACTGAGAGCTGGGAGCTGAGCGGCCGTGACGAGCGAGGAGTTTGGTGGTGTTGGAGTGTGGGGAGGAGGCAGGGAGGGGATCTGCTTTTGCTAGGGAGGCTCCGTCGTGATTCTGTGTGTGCTTCAGGGCTTCCCAGCTCTAGAAAGACTGGGAACGGCTGCGGAGAGGCCAGTGGAGGGCTCAGAGATGAGGAGGGGCTGGAGCATCTCCCTCGGGAAGGGAGGCTGGGAGCCCTGGCTCTGTCCAACCCAGGGAGGGGATCCCGTCCATGCTGACCCATATCCGGCAGGAGCAGGGGGGCTGGAGTCTGCTCTGTGGTGCCCAGCGCCAGGACAAGGACACTGGGCGTGAGCTGGAGCCCAGGAATTTCCACCTGGATAGGAGGAAAAATCTCTTTCCTGTGTGGGATGGAGCCCTGGAAACAACTGCTCAGGGAGGGTGTGGTGTCTCCTTCTCCAGAGAGATTCCAAGCCACCTGGATGCACTCTTTCTTGGAGGGAACCCCTCTTCAGCAGGGTGGGACTGGAAGAGCTTCCAGCCCCAGCATCCTGGGATTCTGGGATATCCAGGGCTTCCTTCTCACTCCATCATCTCAGGATTCTGGGACTTCAAACACCAGGCATTCCAGCTCAAACTTGTGGCTCACAGCGTCCCGTTGGATTGGGCATCTGCATCCAGAGGGCTGAGCTCCGGTTCCAGGTGGAGCACTGCCTCGAGTGCAGCAAGCCTGGGTGAGCCGTGATTCCCCTGGGAGCCCCGGGAAGGCAAACTCTGATCCTGGATGAGCCATGATTCCTGTGACAGCCCCGGGAAGGCAGACTCTGGTCCTGGATGAGCCATGATTCCTGTGAGAGCCCTGGGAAGGCAAACTCTGGTCCCGGGTGAGCTGTGATTCCCCTGGGAGCCCCGGGAAGGCAAACTCTGGTTCTGGATGAGCCATGATTCCCCTTGGAGCCTCAGGAAGGCAAACTCTGGTCCCGGATGAGCCATGATTCCTGTGAGGGCCCTGGGAAGGCAGATCCTGCTCCTGGATGAGCCATGATTCCCCTGGGAGCTTCAGGAAGGCAAACTGGTTCTGGATGAGCCATGATTCCCCTTGGAGCCTCAGGAAGGCAAACTCTGGTCCTGGATGAGCCATGATTCCCCTTGGAGCCTTAGGAAGGCAAAGTCTGGTTCTGGATGAGCCATGATTCCCCTTGGAGCCTCAGGAAGGCAGATTCTGGTCCTGGATGAGCCATGATTCCTGTGAGAGCCCTGGGAAGGCAGATCCTGGTCCTGGATGAGCCGTGATTCCTGTGAGAGCCCCAGGAAGGCAGATTCAGGTCCTGGGTGAGCCGTGGTTCCTCTGGGAGCCCTGGGAAGGCAAACTCTGGTTTCGGAGCTGGTGGCTGTGTTGGCTGGAGCAGGGAAGCGGCAGCGGGCACAGGTGACAGCGATCTGGCGGCTGGGGGATGGATGTGGTAGTGGGGAATGGAATGCTCGCTCTGAACTTGCCGCTGCTGTTCAGTGGCATTTGGCTGGAGAAGAGCTCATCATAACCACTGTCAGCGATGGCTCTGTGGATGTGTCTGTCGCTCCCAAGAGGTGGTGGATGTCAGGAGCGAGGAAAACGACAGGGATTGGCGAGATGAAGGATTGTGCAGGAATACAAGCCCAGAGATGGATGGGAGTAGCTGTTTCATATCCTTTGCTCCCAGGCCAGGTGATATCCTAGCACCTGTAGGGTAAAGAGAGCCTTCCATGAACAGGGATTCCAGCTTGGTGGAGCGTCATGTGCTTTTATTCCCCGTGAGCTGTTACAGTGACAGGAAGGTCATGGAATGGTTTGGGTTGGAAGGGACCTCCAAGCCCGCCCAGCTCCACCCTCTGCCATGGCACAAAGGTGTTCGTTTTAAGCTTAGGGTGTGTTAAGCATCAAAAAGAGAGAATTCTTTCTGTACAGCCTCACACTGGGAGCTGAGCCGTGTTTTTCCAGGTGGGATCTTTCATAAACTGTGCTCTCATCCTGCTGGACATTGGGAGACTCTGCTCATCCAGAATCCCACGCTAATCCAGCGGGAGTTGTGCCGCTGTGGGTTTTACCTTGCTGTGCTGGAAAAACAGACCCACGGCTTGGGGTTCATAGTCCTTAGGAATGAACCCGGATACCACAAGAACCTCTTGCCTGATCCCTTGCTCCGTTCTTTCCAAGTTCAACCCAAGTGCCTCTGTCTGGAATCTCCTCTCCCTGCTGGAAATATTGGCCGCACTCTGATGTGACTGGGAAACCGGCCTAAGGAAAGGCCAGGGCTTCTGCGGGCTCCTTGGAACAGCTGGGATGTGTCCTTTGTTCTGGGCTGCTTTAAATCACCGAGGTTAGCTGGAAAAGGTTGGGAGTTGAGGACAAAGAACCTCAATGAAGAGAGACACAGATCTGGAGTTTTATGGATTCAGGACTTGCTTTCAGCTCGCTTTCCAGGCATGGATCTGCAGGAGGGCTGCTGGGATGGAAACGGGTGGGAGCCGGGGGTGCTCCGTGTCCAACAGAGCGTGGTTTGGAAGGAGACGGAGCTGAGTCTTGTCAGCTGGAAGCGTTCCAGTGCGGGTGATGCCTTCAGGTGCGGTGATGTTGATCCGATGTCACCGCGCTGCGTTATGTCAAGCCGTCAGCCAGTGTTTATTGGTTATTGATACTGTGGGAGAGCCACGCGGATCGATTGGAATACGGGATGGGACTCGTAGCTACTGTGCCTCCCCTGTGCTCTTCCTGCTCCCGTGACTGAGCAGAGCGTCCCCGTCTCGCTGGAGTTTTGGGTGGAAGGAGCCTTTGTGCAGAGGTGGTTGTGTGGCTCTGGCTGTGCCCGGTGCCGTGCCGGCCTGTCTGGCTGTGCCTGGTTCTCCGGAACGCTGCCGTTGTGGCACGCTGCACTGCCATCCCTCACCAGCTCCACTGGCTCCTTCTGTTCCTGCCATGACTGTTCCCTCTCAGCCCTCGTTTCTGGATCTGTTGTCACAGGCTGTGACGTACAGGCAGATTTCCCGGACTCCCCCTCCTGCAGGCGGATCCGTATGGGATTTCCCGCTCTCCTCAGAGAGTCCGGCAGCCGGAGCCATGGGGGTGGGAGGAGGGTGTGCTTGGAGCGAGGGGCCCAGAACTGAGCTCAGCATTCAAGGTGCTGAGTCCATGGGGCTGATCCCGTCCCTGCTCCCGCTGGCCACCCCAGGGCTGATCCAAGCCTGGATGCCGCTGGCCGTCTGGGCCACTGCCGGCTCGTGTTCAGCTGGTGCCGACCGGCACCTCCGTCCTTTTACACCAGGCAGTTTTCCAACTGCTCCTCTCCGACCCTGGAGCTGCATGGGGTTGTTCTTTCTCCACCATTTCCTTCTTGAACAGAATAATTCCCATTTCTTCCGTGGTAATTGTTGAAGTCAAAGTTATTCCCTGAATTCTGAATTCCATGTGAACGTGCTGGAGCTTCACTTCTCCATTACAGGCGGTGGGAAGGACTCGTGTGGTTCAAGTACTGTAACTGTTTGCCCTTTCCTCCTCGTTCTACCTGTTGATATACAAAAAACTGGGAAAATGCTGTAAGCGGAAAATGGGATCGTGAGGGAACTGGGGATTCTGGAGGAAAGGGGTGACCGCTCCATTGTCCTCGAATGCTGTCACAGCGGCCTGAAGGGGCCAAGCCGTCGGACATGCAGCGCCTGGCTCTCCGGTGCGTGTGCGTTTCCCTGACCGGCTCTGCTGTTCCGAAGCATCCAACGGCGCCAGTGTGCTGGACGGGGCGGCGCTGCAGCGGCTCATCCCCGCATCCGTGTCCGTTCCCTTTGGCTTGTGCTGCTGGCATGCAGTGAAGATGCTGTCTGGGTGCAGCCACGCGCGGGATCTTTTGCTTCTGGAAGTGTTCTTCTGTCCGAGGCTCCGGCTGTAGCCAAACCCAGCGACTCGCTTTTCTGCACGTTGGAATTGCGTTGGGGAGGCCCTGATGTGCCGGTGCAATTTCCTTCCCAGAAGAGGGATCAGCGGGTCGGATTCCAGAGGTGTTGGTGCCCCCAGGGAATGTCGGTGTTGTTGGCCAGTGCCACTGGGATCGTTCAGAAGGAGTGGAAGCCAAAGTAGCGGGAACATTCGCTGTTCATTCTGCTGGAATGCCACTTACTTAGAATCATGGAATGATTTGGGTGGGAAGGAACCTCAAAGCCCACCTAGTTCCAACCCCTGCCGTGAGCAAGGACACCTCCCACTGGATCAGGTTGTTGTAAGCCCTATCCAGCCTGGCCCTGAACAGCGGCAGCGCTCGCTGTTTCTGTTGCTGGAGTGCCGGTCACTGTGAGATCTGGTCTGTGTCCGAGGACAGCTCTGTTCCCGTGCCGGGACCGCCGAAGGGGCCTCTCCCTTTTCCCGTGCCGCACTGGTTACAGGGCACTTCCTTTGCCTTTCTCCCAGCAGAGCAGAGAGGTTCCTGTTCACGGGCCGAGTGCTGAGCCCTAGTTTGGCTGGGAGCAGTACGATGGCACTTTGGGATGCCAAGGAGTCATCCTCCGGGAGTAGGAATGATGTGATTGAGAACTGCCCTGCAGAGAAGGACTTGGGGTGATGGTCAATGAGAAGCTCAACACGAGCCGGCGACGTGCGCTCACAGCCCAGAAGGCCAATGGTGTCCTGGGCTGCATCAAAAGAAGCGTGGCCAGCAGGACGAGGGAAGGGATTTTGCTCCTCTATTCCTCTTGGGAGACCTCATCTGGAATCCTGTGTCCAGTTCTGGAATCCTCAACAGAAGAAGGAGATGGAGCTGTTGGAACAGGTCCAGAGGAGGCCACAAGGATGATGGGAGGGCTGGAGCACCTTCCAGGCGAGGACAGGCTGAGAGAGTTGGGGTTGTTCAGCTGGAGAAGAGAAGGCTCCGAGATCTTATAGTGACCTTCCAGTACCTGAAGGGGCTCCGGGAGAGCTGGAGAGGGGCTGTTCATAAAGGCTCGTGGGGATGGGATGAGGGGGAACGGGGATAAACTGGAGAGGGGCAGATCTAGACTGGACCTTAGGAAGAACTCCTTCACCATGAGAGTGGTGAGACAGTGGAACAGGTTGCCCGGGGAGGTTGTGTCTGCCCCATCCCTGGAGGGGTTCAAGGCCAGACTGGCTGAGGTTATGAGCAGCCTGATCCAGTGGGATGTCCCTGCCCACAGCAGGGCGTGGAACTGGATGATCTTTAAGGTCCCTTCCAACCCAAACTGTTCTGTGATTCCATGAACACGGGTGGGTGTGTCCCAGGCGGGCCTGGGCTGTACGATCCCTTCAGCCATACCGGAAAACCGCAGAGAAGTCCATTGGTGCTGAGCGTGGAGGGAATAGCTCTGTGTGGTGGCCTTGGAACCTGCTCGGATGTTGGGATTGGGAATCAGCACAGACGGGTAGTGTGTGTCTGGTGCTGAGTGTGGGAGCTGTGGAGGAGGATCCAGTGCTCTTGGAACTGTGTCCGTATGCACAGGATTGATCAATTTGCACCATCAATGGGAACCTCTCCTTGTGGAGTGCTGGAATGTTAAGGCATTTTCACAGATCACCGACGGGTTTGGGAAGAGTTTTTCCTCTGGCTGTGACACTGATGTGAGGTGTCATGGGTTTCTGGGATGAGGAATCAGTGCCATGGGTGGGAGCAGCATTTCCAGGTGTCTCCTCTGTTTCCTCAGGGCACGGAGTCCATCAAGATGGAAAATGGACAAAGCACGGCAGCCAAGCTGGGACTTCCCCCTCTCACGCCGGAGCAGCAGGAGGCTCTGCAGAAGGTGAGCAGACCTAAGGGGAGTTTGGATTCGCTCCTTAGCGCGCTCGGCTCTTGGGTTGAGGCGTTGGTTTTGCTGGTTCAGGGGGGGTTGGCATTTTTTTAATGCTCCTCGGTTACTGATTTTGTAAAAGGAACCTCACTTACCAAGAGCGCACAGGTAACGCCCCCGCTGTGGGGATTCCCACCCTCACGTTTGTGCCTCAGGATGACTTGGGTTGATTTAGAGATTATAGATGCTTTTGGGGGGGCGTGACGTGCAATTTGCTGCTGGGGTGTGAAGAGTGGTTTTATTCAAAACCGAAATCCCCACGTGTACAGCATCTCCAGCTCCCATTTAACGCCACGTACAGTCACCGCAGCCGCTGCAAGGAGCAGCCGGCACTCCACGCAGAGCAGGCTTCCAGTTGCTCCAGGTGCTCTTTGCTCTCTCCACACCAGAATATACGATGAAACCCCTCTGTGTTTCCCTTCTGCTCCCTCCCGCCTTGCTGTGACGGGAGCTGGTAGCACGCAGCAGGTGTTTTGTCCCATGGGAGTGAGCCTGTTCCAGCCCGGACAGCGTTCCGGCCAGCTCCGATCTCTGACTGTCCTCTGACTGTCTCGCCCAGGGGTGGGGAGGTTTCTGCTGGCTCCTGACCGCTCTCCTGGTGGGAGCAATGATGCCTGGAGAGCAGAGCTGGGAAAAGAGAGGAGGGGAAACGCATCCATGTGGGAGCCATGTGCTCAGCGCCCTCCGGCGTGGCAAGCAGAGCATTGTTCCAGACAGGCTCCGTGTGAGTGTTCCTATGGCGCAGAAGCTGCCGGGGTGTGTGTGTGTTTGGCTCACAGCGTGGAACGGCCTCCTTTCCTCTGGCTTCTCCGTAGCTGATGGCTGTAAATCCCCTTGTCCGTTTCCAGGTTTCCGAAGCGCACGTCTCACATCCACGGGTTAGAGCCTGCCGTTCCCTGGCACCTCCCAAACTCGTACGGCCATGGAAAGCAGGTGCCGGAGGGGTTGGCTGCGCTGTTTGTCCCGTCCCCGGGAGCAGGCACACGCGTGGGCATTAGGTTTCCCTGGCACAGAGCCTCCTTGCCGGCGCCGCTGGGTGCGGAGCTCGGGCTCTGCCTGGCAAAGGAGAGGCAAACGGACCTCGTGTCCGCAGAGAAGGAGCCAGGGAAGGAGAGCTGGAGCGTTTCCGTGGGCCAAGGCAGCGGGTTCTCCCGGGTAGAATAGGGCAGAGGCGATAGGAGAGAGGTGGAGCTCCAGTCCCGAGACTGGACGGGGGGTTTGGAGCCCCCTTCCCACTCGTAGACCCTCTTTGTCCCCAATGTTCTCCGAGTGGAGAGGACTGGAAGGAGGCTCTGCCCTGGCCTTCGTCCCCAGGTAAGGTGTGGTGGTGGGCTCCGAGGGGAAGAGGGAAACTGCCCAGCGCGTAGTGCATGCTGCTTCCCAAACGCCACGCCTGCTGCGGACGGCGTCTGCCCAGACCTCGCCTCAAGCGCTGCGCTGCATTTCAGGGCCCACGGCTCCAAGATGCAGGCCAGGACGTTAGCGAGCTGACGCACGGAGCACCGTGGTGCTTAGGGCCGGAGCGCCGAAGCGTGCCGCTGGCAGCCAGTGTGTGGTTCCGGGAGCCATGGTGTGAATCCGGACGCCGCTCCCTGCTCCGTGCCGTGCCCTGTGACGACAGAGTCTGTGTTTCTCCCCAGGCGAAGAAGTACGCGATGGAGCAGAGCATCAAGAGCGTGCTGGTGAAGCAAACCATCGCCCACCAGCAGCAGCAGCTCACCAACCTGCAGGTGAGAGCCCCGCCGGGCCGCCCCTTCTCTCTCCTGCTCTCCCCAGCGAGGTGGAGTCCTGTGCGCGCTCAGAACCAGAGCACAGCCCTGCGGCCCGCCCGAAGCCAGGCACACGCGCTGGGGTTCCCGCAGCGGGATTGCAGCCTTCCCTCCGCCGCCCGCTAGAGAAACCCCCTCCTCTCCGGCACAAACTGCCCCCAGTCCCTCCTCCAAGAGCAGAGCTGGAAGGGTTTCTCTCCTGCTGGCTGGGCAGGCGCCTCTTGAGATGCCGGCAGACAAGGAATTGGCTGTGGGTTTCAGTTCCAGCTCCCCCTTACCATGGTGTCTGGGGTTACTGGGAGTGTTTTCCTTTCCTGCAAGATCCTCCCACCATCTCTTCCCCTCCAGGCTCTCCCCGTTTCTGGCAGCGCTGCCCCTCCCCGTCACCCAGGCACGCTCCCAATTCCAGAGAGGTTCCGTTGGCTGTTCCTGCTGATGCTGGAACGCCCGAGCATGGGGAGAACCCTTAGCTGGGATTTAAATCTCCTTCCCTTCAGAGATTGGAACTGGATGGACTTTAAGGTCCCTTCCCACTGAAATCATTCCTTGATTTCTCAAGTGCATCCCTGGTGTCCCTGCCTGTGGCGAAGGGTGGAACTGGATGGGCTTTAAAGGTCTCTTCCAACTCGAACCGTTCCCTGTTTTCTCAAACGCATCGCTGGTGTCCCCGCCTGTGGCGAAGGGGTTGGAACTGGATGATCTTTAAGGTCCCTTCCCACCCAAACCATCCCGTGATTCTCTGATCCCGCTGCCTTCCCCTCCAAGCGAGGATTTTCCGGTGAGGAACCCCCTGGCCGCGCTTGCTGCGTTGGGCAGCTCCGGCCGTCAGGGCTGTGCCTGTTTCTGAGCGCCCGGTGTAGCTGAGGGGCTGGGGGTGAATCAGCCACAGCGGTTGCAGAGGTTCCTATTGCCTCGAGTGCCCCCGGGGAGAAGACCCTGCTTCCCGAGGCAGCAGCACAACCCCGCCCCGGGAATCTGGGGGCCTGGAATCTGCAGGGTCCCGGCGCCGGACAGTCCTTGGGAGCAGGCAGCGAGGGGCAAGGAAGGAGAGGCCTCTCCCGCAGGTTCCCTGTGCCGCCGCTCTGCTTGAGTTTTGACAAACAGCCGTAGTATGCTCAGCTCCAACAGACTGAACTCTGTCTTTACTGTCTTTCAGATGGCAGCAGTGACAATGGGCTTTGGAGATCCTCTCTCACCTTTACAATCGGTCAATAGCCATGTTCACTTCTTCTCGGGCACTTTAGTCAGGGCCTACCTAGCGTGGGGAAAGGATGTAGTGGTGATGCGATCCGTTAACGCCACCCGGCACAGCCCTCCCACATCCCCACCCGCTTTGGACGAGCACCACAAGCAGAGGCAAAGTGTAAACCCCCGTCCCGAGGAAGACCCTAGGCTGGGGGCAGAGCCGGGACACCGGCAGCCGGGGTCCTGGAGTCAGTTGGCACAGACAGCGTTAGCTTTCCAACAGTTCTGAACGCACCCGTGAGATTGTGGGAGCTGCCTTTCTAGGGACGCTACAGCTCCGAGGTCCCGACCTAAAACTGCCTGCCAAGGTAACCGCAAAGGGGCGATTTCCCGCGGAGCAGCGGGCAGCCGAGGCGCTGGGAGGACTGGGGCACTGCAGGCCTGCGCACGCGCGGCACCCAGCGTCACACGGCTCTGACCGCGCGTGCTTCCAGCCTAGGGGAACACGTGTCATGCCGAGAGAAAAGCGGGATGGGAGTGACAGGCCCGCAGGGAACCTGTGCGGTCCTTGGGAGTTTCTGATCAGTTGCCTCAAAGAGCTTAACTACCCGCAATAATCCACCCCCTCCTCTCTCCCAGCCCTGTGGGGCTGCGGCTGCTGCGGGAACGGTCCTGTAGCCCCGCTCAGCGGGCAAAACTTCACTCGTAAATTCAGTTGTACTTTTCCACCTGGCTGGAAAACATCATCTCCGCCTGGTGTCGGACGCAGATGGAGGCTGCGCTCCAAATTAACCTAAATTGCCCTGTTTGCCCTCCGTTAATGCTGCCACAGCCAGCAGGGTGGCAGCAGGGCAGCTAAAATAAGGTTTATAAGGGGATGTGAGTTTGCGATGGGACAGAAGCGCACGCGCCTCGCTGGGAATTGGGCAGAGCTGCTTTCTGAACCCTCCCGCCCGAGAAACTTCCGCTTCCAATTAATGCGGGCACTTACTCGGTAGCACAACCACATCAGTTTTACTTTAAAATAACCTGGCTCGTTATCACAGCTGGGCAATAGCTGAAAAGCGTGGGCTCATCCTCTAACAGGGAATGTTTAATTTCTCAGCCTCCAGGGCATTCCCAGTGCTGGGAATACCAAGACCTAATCCCTAGACCTCTCCTAAGACATTCTTCCCTGTCGGGGGAGCGAGGGGCTGCTCCGGTTCACTCGCTGTGGAGCGGAAACGGAGCAGGAGCCTGCTCCGGATTGCTTGCTGTGGGATGGAGGTGGAGCAGGAGACTGCTCCGGATCGCTTGTTGTGGGATGGAGCTGGAGCAGGAGCCTGCTCCGGATCGCTCGTTGTGGGATGGAGCTGGAGCAGGAGACTGCTCCGGATCGCTCGTTGTGGGATGGAGCTGGAGCAGGAGACTGCTCCGGATCGCTCGTTGTGGGATGGAGCTGGAGCAGGAGACTGCTCTGGATCGCTCGCTGTAGGACAGTGCAGTGTAATTGGGATCTCTGTCCTCAGCCAACGCCTCGTACCAAAGCCCCCCTTTTGCATCACCTTCTTTAATTCCGTGAGCGCTCCAAGGTGATGTTTTGGCTTCTCCTGAAAACAGCCATTTCGAACACCAAGCAGGAATGTTACATGGGTACAACTCTTGACTGCCGCCTTTATGGAGGCTGCAGATGCTTTAAACTCCATTTTTAGGTAGAGAAAGGCCGGGAGACAGTAAAATCTGTGCAGTGTGGCTGTTGAAAGCAATGGTATTCCAGCCCGAGTTCCTAATGCTGCCGTGTCTTTAGTTCGCAGGCACGCGTTGTGTCATTCCCCGGCTCCTGCCAGTGATCCACATGTGGCCGTAGGTGTCAGGGTCCACGTCAGCTCTGCCCTTTGTGGGTCCCAATCCCAAGCAGGGGCTCAAATCTCGAGCGCAGGTCCAAATTCTTAGTGTGGATCCGAATCCCAATCATGGGTCCCAATCCCAAGCAGGGGCCCGAATCCAGATCGTGGGTCCCAATCCCGAGCAGGGACTTGAATCCGGAGCATGGATCTGAATCCTAGGTGCGGATCCAAATCCCAATCGTGGGTCCCAATCCTGAGCACGGGTCTGAATTCCTGGCGTGGATCTGAATCCCGATCATGGGTCCCAATGCCCAGCGCATTGCTCACATAGCAGAGTCCTCCCAACTCCAGCCCAGCCACAGGGTGAGATGTGGATTTCCCTCTGGAACAGCTGCTGCCAGGGGAGAGCACGGATCCCCCTTTCCCAGCATTGATAACTTGGAAAGAGGGAATGTCCTCTTGTAGACACACGACCCTTCCGGGCATGAGGAATCCCCGAGCTGGGTGCAAGGCGGCCGTCTCCTGTCCAAAAGTGCTCCCTGTGGAACACGGGGTGGCTGCCACGGGCTGGGGCTCCGGGGATGAGCACAGTGGTGGCTCTGAGGCCACAAACTGCGCCGGAGCTGGGAATGCGTGGGAGACTTTGGGAGCCCTCGTGTCCACAGCCCCCGGGGTGCCCGAGCCACAGTCCTCCCAGTCGCAGCACCGCCAGCTCATTGAAACTGGCCTGGTTTTAGCTGTGAAACACTTCAGCGCAGCCAGGAGCGAGCGTAAAGTCCAGCAGGAGCAGCGGTGTGGGGTGAGAGCCTTTCCCATTCCCAGTATCCCTGCTGGATGGGATAAAGGGAGTCAAACCGTGGCAGTTTGGTTCCTCCCGTGGTTGATGTCGATCCCATGCAGGTGCTGTGAGGGAGGAGGGTTCCTGCACGAACAGTTTGTGTCCCTGTGATAGTCACGGATAAACACTGTCCCTTTTGGTTCTCCCTGTGAGTCGCAGCCTCCCCGGCCGTGTCGGAGCTCGCTGCTACGGCATTCCGAAAGCAGGCTGCTGGGAAAGGCCTGGGTGGAAGCAGTGGTGCTGGGGACGAGGGGGTCGTTGGAGCTCCCTGCTGTGGTGCCGGGAAGGGAGAGGTGTCCCAGTTCGCGCTGCCCGTGCCTGCCCTGCCACAGTCCGCAGCCCTCGCTGCTCCCCGTCCATCCGCCCGCTCCAGGCAGGATAGGAGGGAAGCCTCGTGCCCATCTCCGGTGTGGGGAGCTCCTGCCTTGGCCCCGAGCTGTGCTCTAGGACACGCCGGCCGGAGCCGGGCTGCTCCGTAGGCAGCGTCTTCCCCGAGCAGTGTCCGTTAGGAGCAGGTCTAGGAGCGCAGTGAGGGCGAAGTGATGGGAGGACACTGCTTCTGGGATGCCGGCTCTAAGAAATCCCTGGGTTTGATCGCAGTCAGGTTGTCAGGCGCAGGCAGGAGAGGAGAGCACAGAGGCCTCTGCACCGGGATGCTGCGGGCAGAGGCGCTCGGAGCCGGTGTTGGCAGGCAGGGATGAGTACTGGCACCACTCGCTAACCGCGACGTTCCCTGTAACGTTCCACGCCTCTTGCTTTGCCCTCGGTTTTTCCGGGTGGTGGAAGCGGTGCCCAGTACTGGATCTCGTCCTGCCTGGGTCGGGAGGGGGTGTGCGATCCACGAGGGAGAGGGGAGGAGGTTCTCGATCCTGTGCTGCCGGGGAGGATGGGGAGGGCGCAGCCGGCACTGCTCGGCGCTGGATCCCGTGCTGTCCCTACGGGAGGGGAGGGAGGGATTGCAGGTAGCGTCCAGCGGTGAGGCCTTCGCTGCTGGAGGGGGAAGCGGTCCCAAAAGGAAGTTATTTCCTCCTCCTGCAGGCGTTGCTGGAGCCGCAATCGGGCCTGGGGGAGGGGGGACACACACCTTTCCAGCGGGGCTGGATTCGGGCTCCCGAAGCGGAGACCACGCCAAAGCCTTGGCCGCCCCGGGAGCGAGCCATACGGCTCCTCCGCTCCAGCAGTCTGTGCATCGAGCAGGAAAAGACTTCTTACCGCTGCGAGTGCCAGGCTGCACCGCAGCCGGCGAGGAGCTCCCGCCGCTGGGTCACAGCTCCTGGGAGGGAACAGGGATGGGGCTGAGATCCTGGCGCCGTGGCCGCCCCGGCTCTAACCAGACAGTTCTTCTTTCCGCTACAGATGGCGGCGCAGAGGCAGCGTGCCCTGGCCATCATGTGCCGTGTCTACGTGGGCTCCATCTACTACGAGCTGGGCGAAGACACCATTCGCCAGGCCTTTGCCCCCTTCGGACCCATCAAAAGCATTGACATGTCCTGGGACTCCGTCACAATGAAGCACAAGGTTGGTCAGTGGCCCTCGAGGAAGGGCTTTCCTTCTCTTCCTGATCATAGCCCGGAGAAGAACGTATCCTAGAAGACCTTAGAGCACCTTCCAGTCTGGAATGGGGCTCCAGGAAAGCTGGGGAAGGGCTCTGGATCAGGGAGTGCAGGGATAGGATGAGGGGAACGGTTTTGAGCTGAAAGGGGGGAGATTGGGGTGATATCTCAGGGAGAAATGTTCTCCTGTGAGGGTGGGGAGGCCCTGGCCCAGGTTGCCCCGAGCAGCAGTGGCTGCCCCATCCCTGGAGGGGTTCCAGGCCAGGTTGGATGGGGCTCGGAGCCCCTGATCCAGTGGGAGGTGTCCCTGCCCGTGGCAGGGGGTGAGACTGGGTGGGGTTTGAGGTCCCTTCCCACCCAAACCACTCCACGATTCTAGGAAGGAGCCTTTGTTCTCGCAGAGTCCAGGCAGCTTTTAGCACTTTAAGATCAACGTTTGTGGCTGCCGACTCCGCTTCGCTTCGCGGGTTCTGTAGTGGGACCAGATGTGCGTGGGGTGGTGTGCATGGAAGATACCATGCGGTTGACCATCCTGTCTGCGGTGCCCGCGTGCCGGGAGGCCTCTGCGGGAGCCCGGTCAGCGCCTGGTTTCCTGCTTGAGTGAAAATCTTCTTTGCTGAAACAACTTCTTGGGCCAGGACAGCAAAGATTTGGTACCCGGGGAGCCGTGGTCGTGGTAGCTCGGCGAGGGGTTTGAGACAGCACCACTGATGTGGTTCCACAAGCGCTTCCTTGTGTCCTAGGGCTTTGCCTTTGTGGAATACGAGGTCCCCGAGGCCGCGCAGCTGGCGCTGGAGCAGATGAATTCCGTCATGCTGGGGGGCAGGAACATCAAGGTGAGTGCTGACAATTCCTGCTCCTCTGCACTGCCAGGAACGGGTTTGTGCTCAGAAACGCTCCGTGTAGCTCAGAGACGTGGGAGATAACCTAAAGCCTGTCGCGATCCACCTTGTTCTGTCCTGATCAGCCCCACTTTCTCCCAATAACCCACATCTGCTCCGTGGCAGACCCTGGTATTCAACCCATTTATCCAGTGGCTCCTGGTCTCCTTCTCCCTGCAGAGAAGCCCCCAATGCACCGATAGAACCCAGGGAGTTATTTTGGGAAGCCAGCTCCATTTTCCTCACTCACCCCCAGAATGGGCACAAAACCAAGGTGTTTCTTGATATTTTCACGCCGACGCCTTATCTCGTGCCCGTGTGGATGGGAGATGAGCTCCATCGGGTCTGCGTTGCCCAGAGGAGCCGTGGCTGCCCCATCCCTGGAGGGGTTCCAGGCCAGGTTGGATGGGGCTTGGAGCCCCTGATCCAGTGGGAGGTGTCCCTGCCCATGGCAGGGGGTGAGACTGGATGGGCTTTGAGGTCCCTTCCAGCCCAAACCATTCACAATTCCATGATTTTATGTTTTGCTCTTGGAATTGTTCCCAAGTCCTGGAAGCTGGTCTCAGGGAACAGAAAGGAAGGAGGGAGCAGAGTCTGTCCCAGCTCTCAGGACCTCCAGAACCCCACGTAGCGCAGGTTGTATCCCGGAGCCGTTGCCCTTGGCTCAGTTTGCCCTTGCGTTAATTGGTCTGAGAAAGCAGTGGAGTGAAGGGGTCCTTCTCCGCTGTCGCTCCGGGTGAGCCGCGCTGCTGCTGCTCCTCGCAGCGCCTCACGGGCCGCTCCCTGCGCCCGCAGGTTGGGAGGCCCAGCAACATCGGGCAGGCGCAGCCCATCATAGACCAGCTGGCGGAAGAGGCTCGGGCCTTCAACCGCATCTACGTGGCCTCCGTGCACCAGGACCTGTCAGACGACGACATCAAGAGCGTGTTCGAGGCCTTCGGGAAGATCAAATCCTGCACGCTTGCCAGGGATCCCACGACAGGGAAGCACAAGGGCTACGGCTTCATTGGTAAAGCGGCTGCTGGGCGTTTGTGTGGGGCTGGGGACACCACTGGGAGCGGCCACGCCGGGCTTAACTCTGAAGGAGGAATAACGTTAACCGTGGGATAAAAATGGATGTGGAGCAGGTCTGTGCCCACACTTAGAAACACAAAGAGCAGCCGGGTATTTTCGCTTGCGGTTGCGTAGGCCGAGTGATGGCACGATGCCCACCGCTCTCAGCAGGTGGTGATCGGAGGGGTGCAATGAGCACTGAGGGCCTGCGCCCCCCGACACTGAGCTGTCGCTCTCCAGAGATTCAAATCCCGGCCGCGCAGCGGGAGAGGGGTTGAGTGAGGAGTGAATCCTTGGTAACCGTTCCTGTTCTCGACGCAGAGTACGAGAAAGCGCAGTCTTCCCAGGACGCTGTTTCCTCCATGAACCTCTTTGACCTCGGGGGACAGTACCTCCGTGTTGGAAAAGCGGTGACGCCGCCGATGCCTCTCCTGACGCCGGCGACGCCGGGTGGATTGCCTCCAGCGGCGGCTGTTGCTGCAGCAGCAGCCACGGCCAAGATCACGGCACAGGTACGGCACGGGCTGGCGTGTCTCAGCCAAGGGGTCGGTGGGTGGGAAACGAGCAGGCGGACTGTTCCTGCCGGTCCCGCACCAGGAACACAGCGTGATGTGTGTAGAGGCTCAGCCGTGACGCTCGTGAGGATCTGAGACCCCGGTGTCCTGGATCAGAGCCTGGCAGAGCCGATCAGAGCTTCGTGTGAAGGAATAGCCGGGGAGATGGGAGGGAATTCCCTGTCTGGATGCGCAAATCAGAGCTTAGGGAGGAGGTTATGGCCAAGGCTGGAAGAGTGCGTAGGAGCACACGAGAGGGACGGACTAACGAGGGCAGGGATAGTGGCACGAGCAGCACCCTGTGTTTGGAAGACTCTGCCCGCGCCGTGGGATGGCAGACACGGTAATGGTCTCAGGGTGTTGGGAAACAGGGAATGCAGGGGCTGAGTGGAGCTGGGAGTGGATGCCAGAGCCGGGGGTTCTCAAGGGTCGTTTGCTTGGAGTCACAGAAGCTCCTGGCTGTGATGGAGGAAGGGGCTTCCTCCCAGGAAACATTCCTGATCAGGCTGGCGGCTTCTGAGGACTCTGATCCAGGTGGAGATATTCCTGCTTGCTGCACGTTGGGGTGGATGGGATCCTTAAAGCTCCCTTCCCACCCAAACCACTGTCTGACTCTGGGATAAGGTTCCCTTCGAAGGCTCCTCTGTGTCTGCCCTGGGCAGCAGAGCCTCTCCCCGTGGTGCCAGAGCCACGGAAAGGAACAAATTCCAGCGCTGTTTGGTTCCGGGAAGCTCTCGGGCAAAGTAATCGCCGAGGTGCGCAGCCCGTGCCGGCTCCTGCTTGGCTGCTGGGCCGATTTTGTGAGCGGCTCCTTTCCCGGGATCCCAAGGGCTGAGGCAGGAGAGGGAGGAGCAGCCGCTGCAGAACTGGGGGGAGCTGCATGTCATGGAATCGTGAATGGTTTGGGCTGGAAGGAACCTCACAGCCCACCCAGTCCCACCCCCTGCCATGGGCAGGGACACCTCCCACCGGATCAGGGGCTCCGAGCCCCATCCAACCTGGCCTGGAACCCCTCCAGGGATGGGGCAGCCACCGCTGCTCTGGGCAACCTGTTCCAAGGCCTCCACACCCTCACAGGAGAACATTTCTCCCTAAGATCTCACCCCAATCTCCCTTTTTCAGTTCAAAACCACTCCCCTCATCCCATCCCTGCACTCTGTGATCCAGAGCCCCTCCCCAGCTTTCCTGGAGCCCCTTTCCGTACTGGAAGCTGCTCTAAGGTCTCCCCGCAGCCTTCTCTTCTCCAGGCTGGACAGCCCCAACTCTCCCAGCCTTACAGTTCTTTCCTCCTCGCTGTCAGGGCTCATAGACGCCCGATGGGAACACAGAAGAGAAGTATCTGTGTAACCACATCACAAGTGAGACAGCCTGGGAAGCAACAGATATAGAGCATCCGTGGGTGGTTTTAGGTGCGTTTTCAGTAGTTTCATGGAAGTGTTTTGCCATTTCACTGGGTTTTCATCTTAAAACGGTGTTTGAGTACGGACAGTCCCAAGTATTTGGATTAGAGCCAGCACAGGGAGGTGCTGCGGGTATTGGGATTGCTGGAAAACCCAATCGCAGCGCAAAAGCAGGGAGGTTTGGGTTGTTTTAGCTGGGAAAGTGCTGCCGGGCACAGCAGGCGTTGGCTCAGGCGCAGCCTGCGTGAAGGCACGGAGCAACAGGGCAGGAGAGGAGGTATCGGCCACGCGGACAGGGTCACAGTGTCCTGGGTTGGAAGGGACTCACAGGGAGCATCGGCTTCAGCTCCTGTCCCTGCACAGTCCCACCCCAATGTTCACCTCGTGTGTCCAAACGCTTCTGGAATGGCACCGTGACGGCTTCCCTGGGGGCTGTTCCAGTGCTCCACCACCTCTGGGGGAAGAACCTCTCCCGATGTCCAACCTAACCCTCCCCTGGCATCTTCCTGCCGTTCCCCGGGGTCAGAGAGAAGAGCTCAGCGCCGGCTCCTCCTCCTCCTCCCGTGTGAGGAAGCTGCAGAGCTGCGATGAGGTCCCCACTCCGTCCCCTCCAGGCTGAACAGACCCTGTGCCTTCCGCTGCTCCTCACAGGCTTCCCGTCCAAACCCTTCACTCCATGCCCTCCTCTGGACACTCTCCAGCAGCTTTAGACCCTCAAATTGCACCCAGTGCTCAAGGTGGGGCGAACCCCTTCCCTCGCTCAGCTGGTGATGACGTCCTGGATGCCCCCCAGGACACGGTTGCCCTCTTGGCTACCGCACTGTGGCTCGCGGTCCACTTGCCGTTGGCCAGGACCTCCGATCCCTCTCCGCAGGGCTGCTCGCCAGCCTCGTGCTTCCCATTCCGTCTGTCTGTCCATCCGGGACTGTTGTGTCCCGGGGTCAAACACAGCTCTGACCCCTGTTAAAACTCCACACGAGTCGCGATTCCCTGCTCTCCCGTTTGTCTGGAATCCTGGAATTGCTCATGAAACGTTCCGGTTATTGGGGCTGGGAAGCTGACGGAAGCTTCTAGCCATCGAAGCCGTGGAGCTGCGGGGGGTCCTGCCCGCGTAAATGGAGGTGGCGGAGGCTGGTGACATTGTTGTCCCACTGGGAATTTGCTGCGTTTGCTCGCCACGAGGCCAATTCCGTGCGGTTTCCCTGCCCGTGCCTCGAGGAGGTGGAATAGAGGGAGAGTTCTCGTTTCAACGGATTTAAAAGTGTGCAGCTTTGGGAAAGGGCAGCCGTGCTCCCCTTGCCCCGTCTCTCGGGCTTTGCCTGCAGCGTTCTGTGAGTCAGACTGGGATTCCTCTCCCGGCACATCCCTTGGGAAGCCGAGGCTGGGGGAGCTCCTGCCCCGCAGCCCCGGCGCTGTCGGAGCGATGGCAGTGCCTGTCAGGGTTCACACAGACCCGTTCCTTCACTCCGGTAAAAGCTGGGTTGGTGAAGGAGGTGGGAAGGGGTAGGGATTCCTCTTGCTCTGGAGTCGCCTGCTCTTCCAAACCACGCAGAGAATCCCTTGGTGTCTCCTTTGGCACCGGACCCGGCGGCTTCCCAGTGTGGGCGAAGCTGGAGCTGCACGGCCTGGGTTCCATCCAGGCCGGGCGTCCCCATTCCTGCCGGGTTTGAGGCTGGGGGATGCTTTTTGCTTTCCCTGGAGCTCTGGGAGCTCTCGTCCTCGGAATCCGTGGATCCAGGAATTCTTGGGTGTGGAAAGCACCAAGCCTCTGCCTGCAGGAATGCCGGGGAGGAGCTCTGTGTCCAGGAGGACAGGGACAGGGCGAGGGGAATGGATTTGAGCCGAAAGAGGGGAGATTGGGATCACATCTCAGGGAGAAGTGTTCTTCCGTGAGGGTGGGGAGGCCCTGGCCCAGGTTGCCCAGAGCAGTGGTGGCTGCCCCATCCCTGGAGGGGTTCCAGGCCAGGTTGGATGGGGCTCGGAGCCCCTGAGCCATGGGAGGTGTCCCTGCCCGTGGCAGGGGTGGGACTGGGTGGGCTTCCAGGTCCCTTCCAGCCCAAACCATTCCCTGATTCCGTGATCCTACCCTCAGTGCAGCTGCTTCGTGTGGAATTCACACTCTGCTCCCTTTCTGCAGGAAGCGGTGGCCGGAGCCGCGGTCCTCGGCACCTTGGCGACCCCCGGGCTGGTGTCCCCGGCGCTGACGCTGGCGCAGCCCCTGGGCGCGTTGCCGCAGGCCGTGATGGCCGCGCAGGCGCCGGGCGTCATCACAGGTAGGTGTCCTGGGCTCCCCTTCCTACCTCGCGGGACCGCTGCGAGCGCATGTCCGTCCCTTTGGTCGCAGGAGAACAGGGTGCTAAAGCCATCCTCCCTGCTCTGCTCTTCTGAGATGCTCTGGGTTCCGTGGTGTTCTGGGCCCCATGGTGTTCTAGGTCCCATGATCCCTCGGTGCCGTGATCCTCTGGATGCCGTGATACCCCAGGTTCCCATGGTGCTCTGGGTTCTGGGATGCTGTGGGTTCCGTGGTCCTCTGGGTCCCATGATGCTCCAGCTCCTTTAGGTTTCATGACCTCTGGATCCCATGGTCCTCTGGATTCTGTGACATTCTAGGTCCTGCCACGTTCTAGGTCCCACAACATTGTTCTAGGTTCCATGATGCTCTGGGTCCCGTGTGCCTCTGAGTTCCATGTTCCTCTGGGTTCTGTGTTCCTTTGGGTCCCATGATGCTTTCATTCCCACATTCCTCTGGGTTCCCATGATGTTCTAGATCCTGTGATCCTCTGGGTTCCGTGAAGCTCTAGTTCCCGTGTTCCTCTGGGTCCCATGATGTTCTAGGTCCTGTTATGTTCTGATTCCCATGTTCCTCTGGATCCCGTGTTCCTCTGGGTCCCGTGATGCTCTGGGTTCCCATGTTCCTCTGGATCCCGTGTTCCTCTGGATCCCGTGTTCCTCTGGATCCCATGTTCCTCTGGATCCCGTGTTCCTCTGGATCCCGTGTTCCTCTGGATCCCGTGTTCCTCTGGGTCCCGTGATGCTCTGAGTTCCCATGTTCCTCTGGATCCCATGTTCCTCTGGGTCCCATGATTCTCCCGTGATCCCGCCGTGTTCCCAGCCGCGTCAACCGTTTCTTTGTGCCGTTCCAGGCGTGACGCCGGCCCGGCCGCCCATCCCGGTGACCATCCCCCAGGTGGGAGTGGTGAACCCCATCCTGGCCAGTCCGCCGGCGCTGGGCCTGGTGGAGGTCAAGAAGGAGAAGGAGGAGGAGGAGGTGTTCCAGGAGTCGGAGCGGCCGGAGATGCTGAGCGAGCAGGAGCACATGAGCATCTCCGGCAGCAGCGCCCGGCACATGGTGATGCAGAAGCTGCTCCGGAAGCAGGAGGTGAGCGCCAGGGCCTGCGTTTGGATCTGCCGGAACACGGCACGGTTTGGGTCGCGGTGCAGGGACGCTGAGGGGTTCGAATCCCACCTTTGTTCCGATCCTGCCTTGGGATCCACGCGGGGCTTCTCCGAGGGCTCAGACCCATCCCGGGCCAGATGAGGCCTGGCAGGAGCCGGCTCTGATCGCTCGGCTCATAGAGCAAACCATGACGGCCTTTGGGCTTCTAATTAACGGGAGAGCAGCACAGTGTCAGGGGCAGCTCCTTCCAAACCCTGGAGCCCACCCTGCCCCCCGCCCTTTCCCGCGGGATGGGATTCCGAAGTGTTGATAAATCCAAATTCCCCGGAGGGCACAATGAGAAAGGGAACGAGCGACTGAGAGATCCAGAACACGGAGCAGCACGACGGGCTCAGCTCAGCCCTCGGAAGGGGCTGCGTTCCCGGTCTCGTTTGGCACGACCAGAGCCTCGTTCCTGGGCTGCCTTCTACACGGATCTCGGGAGCGTTCCCACTGGATCAAGCGGCGTTTCCGCTCTGTTTGCCGAGCACGGGTGACGCTGCCGTGTGTTCCCTGAGGGAGCCGCGGGCGCTGCTCGCGGCGAGCGTCCTCTATTCCTTCCATGATTTAAACCCCTCGGCGCTGCCGGTGCAACCATCGCACGGCGAACGCGCTTGGGAAGCGCTCGGTGGTGTCGGAAGGGTCTGGAACTGCTCCGGTCTCAGAGCTTCTTGATGCTCCCACCCTGCAGGGCCCCTGATGCGGTGCGAGGTGCCCCTGGGGTGGAACTCGATGGGCTTTGAGGTCCCTTCCCACCCAAACCATTCCATGATTCCACGATGCGGCAGAGCTGGGCGTCGCGCACGAAAGCCGCGGCTGCCCAGGGCGGCCGTGGGGTCCCCGTCCTTGGAGATGCTCAAAAGCCACCTGGACGCGGTCTTGGGCAGCTCTGACGGAGCAGGGGAGGTTGGACCAAGGTCCTCCAGCCGTGCCTTCACCTCAGTCCACCTGGGAACGGAGAGGAGCTCACTGCCGAGCCCCGGAGCGCCCGAGGGTTTGGGTGGGGGACGCTGGGGTGCTCGAGGACCCCCGAGTCCATCAGTCCCTGCTAGGGAAGCACCTGCAGGTCCTGGAGGTGTGAAAGACCCGGAGAATCCCTCTGCTTCCGTTGGAGAGGAGGAAAATGATCCAACTCCCCTCCCAGCGGAGATTGGAAGGCAAAAAGCCTGGAGAGCAACAGCGCAAGGGGAGTCACGGAGGTGTCCAGGTCACCTGCGTGTCCCGGGCGAGCCCAGGAGACGGACACGGCTTCTCCAGCGGAGGGGGACAACCCAGATCTGCTGGTGCTTCCAGTGCCTGCAGAGAAGATGAGCTCGTTTGTCCTTGAGAACTTGGGTTCCGTGGACTCATAGAATCGTGGAATGGTTTGGGGTGGAAGGGACCTCAAAGCCCACCCAGTCCCACCCCCTGCCATGGGCAGGAACACCTCCCACTGGATCTGGTGGCTCCAAGCCCCATCCAACCTGGCCCTGAGCATCTCCAGGGATGGGGCTCGTGGTTGCGTGGCGCCGGGATGTCCGGCGTCGCTCCAATGCGGTAGATTCCATCTCCACATCTCTTCGCTGCGTTGACTCCTCTGTCTCACCCCTCTCTCCACAGTCCACCGTGATGGTGCTCCGCAACATGGTGGATCCGAAGGACATCGACGATGACCTGGAAGGGGAGGTGACGGAAGAGTGCGGCAAGTTCGGGGCTGTGAACAGGGTCATCATCTACCAGGAGAAGCAGGGGGAGGAGGAGGACGCCGAGATCATCGTCAAGATCTTCGTGGAGTTCTCCATGGCGTCAGAGACTCACAAGGCCATCCAGGCGCTGAACGGGCGCTGGTTCGCCGGCCGGAAGGTGGTGGCCGAGGTCTACGACCAGGAGAGGTTTGACAACAGCGACCTCTCGGCATGAACTCTACTCCAGAGACTCGGCCGCTGCCCGCCCGGCCTCTCCGGGGATTTTTTTAGCCGCGTGGTGACGAGCGCTCCGGGGCGGGCAGGGCTCTCGGGATGTTCCTGTAGTTGGGATAAAGGCACAAAGAAAGTTCCTGTGGATGTGTGTGTGTGTGTGTGTTACCGGCGCCGTGTCCGCCAGGAAGAGCGGGATGGCCTCATCCAACGGGAAGAGCGGCGCCAGAGCCCGGAGTGGCGCAACAGCCGCCTCTGCTCCTGCCTTGCGTCGGCATCGCTTCGGAGACACCCGAGGCCAGATCCTGCCACCATGGGATGGGGTGGGATGGGATGGGGGCTCTCCAGGCTGGGCCGTGGAGGTTGGAATGCCGGTGCGAGGCTCTTCCCTAAAGGGCTTCTGTACGGACCACAAGGAGGGAAGCACGGGTGGTGCCGGGAAGGAGCGCTCGGCTCAGGACCCGCGTGCTGGCCTTGGAGTCGGGATCCAAGCATGAGTCAGAGCCGGAACGGAACCAGACGGGCCTTTCCGGAGCGCTCACATCCCATTTGTTCTGATTCCGCAGTCTGGGCCTCACAGCTGTGCTGATGGGTGCAAACTGCCCGTCTTATCCTTACCGTGCCGGAATCCGAGCAGCGACTCTGCTGCGGGTGTCACCGCGGCATTGGGAGCCAGGATTCCAGCAGCAATTCCAGCCGCAGGCGTCACCCCTGTGTTGGGAATGGGAAGGGTGCGGGTAGGTTACTTTTATGGGCTGAAATGCGTTTATTTTAGTGATCGTTCTGTGCTGCTAATGAGCTTCTGTTAATTGCTTTCGGTATTTTGGGTCTGCGAGGGCTGCCTGTGTGTGAGGAGCGCGGCGCCGGCTGGGAACGGCTTCGGATCCGCTTGGGAGTTCTGTAAAGGAGCCATCTCCGAGGAGCTTGAGCGGATCCCGAGCTGAGCCGGCAGCTGCAGGTGCTTCGAAGCCTGGGGAACGGCTGTGGAATCATGGAATGGTTTGGGCTGGAAGGGACCTCAAAGCCCTCATGGTTCCACCGCTGCCATGAGCACCTCCCGCTGGATCCGGGGCTCCGAGCCCCATCCAGCCTGGCTGCTGTGTTCCAGAGCTCCCAAGCACCGGATCGAGGTTTCCAGTCTGCCTTTACGTTTCCTGTTTGGTTCCCGCTGCTCCAGTATCGCCCGTTGGTTGGAGCCACCGCTCCTCCCCGTTCCGAGCTCCCCACCGGCCCTGCCGCTCTCTGCAGGTGCTTTGGCGGCCGAATTCCCTCGGGATCAGCTCCCTTCTCCCTGTCCTCTCCCCCAGCAGCTGCTCTCGGTGTTCCTTCGCTTCAATCTCCATTCCCTGAAAACCATTCCTCGACCCGGATGTGCCGTGCCGAGGCGTTGGGCCCTCCCGTGATCCCGGCGGTGCCTCGGCTGCGACTCCCGCCGTGCAGCACGGACGCTGCGGCCCTGCATTTAATTGTCCACGGGTTTTATCGTCCCGGGGGTCTCCTTCTTCCAAGAGTTTCACTGTCGCGTGAGTTTGATTGTTCTAGAGTTTCATTGTCCCAAGGGTTTCGTTGTCCCAAGGGATTCGTTGTCCCAAGGGTTTCATTGTCCCAAGGGATTTGAAACCAGGACAAATTTCAGCTCAAAACCGTTCCCCTCGTCCCATCCCTGCACTCCCTGATCCAGAGCCCCTCCCCAGCTGTCCTGGAGCCCCTTTCCCTGCTGGAAGCTGCTCTGAGGTCTCCCCGGAGCCTTCTCTTCTCCAGGCTGGACAGCCCCAGTTCTCCCAGCCTGGCCTTGGATGGGAGGTTCTGCAGCCCTCGGATCACCTCCGTGGCCTCCTCTGGACTCGCTCCATCAGCTCCATTTCCTCCCTGTGCTGAGGACCCCAGAACTGAACACAGAGCAGAGGGGACAATCCCCTCCCTCCGCGCCGGCCACGCGGCTTTGGGCGCAGCCCAGGACAGGGGTGGTTTCTGGTCTCTGAGCGCACGTTGACAGCTCCTGTGGAGCTTCTCCTCCACCACCCGAGTCCTTCTCCTCAGTGCTGCTCTCCGTCCATTCTTTGCTCAGCTTGGATTTGTCCGGGATCGCCGCGACCCCGGGGCAGGACTTTGCCCGTGGCCTTGTTGCACCTCATGAGGTTCACGCAGTCCCGGCTCTCCGGCCTGTGCCGGTCCCTCTGGATCCATCCCTTCCCTCTGGATGCATCCATTCCCTCCGGATCCATCCCTTCCCTCTGGATCCATCCCTTCCCTCTGGATCCACCCCTTCCCTCTGGATGCATCCCTTCCCTCTGGATCCATCCCTTCCCTCTGGATCCATCCCTTCCCTCTGGATGCATCCCTTCCCTCTGGATGCATCCCGATGCGCTGCTGGAAGAGGATGCAGCTGAGGTGAGGGAAACTGCAGGTTGATGAGAAGCTCGAGACGAGCCGGCGACGCGCACTCACAGCCCGGAAGGCCAATGGTGTCCTGGGCTGCATCCAAAGCAGCGCGGCCAGCAGGGATGGAGGGGATTCTGCCCCTCTGTTTCTCTCTTGGGAGACCTCATCTGGAATCCTGTGTCCAGTTCTGGAATCCTGAACAGAAGAAGGAGATGGAGCTGTTGGAACAGGTCCAGAGGAGGCCACAAGGATGATGGGAGGGCTGGAGCACCTTCCACACGAGGACAGGCTGAGAGAGTTGGGGTTGTTCAGCTGGAGAAGAGAAGGCTCCGAGATCTTATAGTGACCTTCCAGTACCTGAAGGGGCTCCGGGAGAGCTGGAGAGGGGCTGTTCATAAAGGCTCGTGGGGATGGGATGAGGGGGAATGGGGATGAACTGGAGAGGGGCAGATATAGACTGGACATGAGGGAGAACTCCTTCACCATGAGAGTGGTGAGACAGTGGAACAGGTTGCCCGGGGAAGTTGTGTCTGCCCCATCCCTGGAGGTGTTCAAGGCCAGGTTGGACGGGGCCTTGGTCAGCCTGATTTGGTGGGATGTCCCTGCCCATGGCAGAGGGTTTGGAACTAAATGATCTTTAAGGTCCCTTCCAACTGTTCTACGATTCCATGGAAACACCACCCGCGGCCATTGGGCGCCGTCTCGGGGGGCTTTGAACCGGATGGGCTCAGTGGGGCCGGGAGACGGCAGCTCCTGCGCCTCCGCTCTGCTGCGGCCTCTCCCGCCTCCAATGGGATCATCCACGCTCAGGATCTCCCCGGATGGATACGGCGTTCCCCATCCACATAACCCTGGAATGGTTTGGGCTGGAAGGGGCCTCAAAGCCCACCCAATCCCACCCCTCCCGCTGGATCGGCGCTCCGAGTCCCATCCGAGTGGCCTCGAACCCCTCCAGGGACGGAGCAGCCACGGCTCCTCTGGACTCCGGCAGTTCCGGGTGTCCCTGGATTCCAGGAGACTCAGTATCCATCTTACACCGATCCCAGTCCCTCCGGTATCCGTCGCTCCTCTCTCTTCCCGCCTCCCCCGGATCTCAAACACTTTTCCGCTGCCCCAAGTGCCTCGGATTTGATTCCCGGGCAAAAGGGAGAAGGGATTCCCAGGATAACCCCTGCGCGGAAGCGCCTCAGATTCCAGAGCTGCGTCCCACGGGGGCTCCTTTGGCGCAGGACTCGCGTCTCCCGGCCTTCCCCCCTGGAATTCGGTTCCCGCTGTCCATTTGAGTTTAAATCGGTAAATCCTGGGGATTTCTGGTTGCGGCGGAACAGGAGCCGGGACACGGCCCAGGTGGGAAGGAAGGGCAATGGCATCCGGGCTCGGATCGGCCCTGGAGTGGCCGTCAGAGCAGGGGTGGGATCAGCACCCCCTGCACTCAGCACCTCGAATCCGGGTTCAGTCCTGGGCCCTTCGCTCCAAGGAACACCCGGAGGGTCGGGAGCGCGTGTGGAGAAGGGAACGGTGCCGGGAAGGGCCAGGGGAGGGTCAGACCGGAGACGGGGAACGATTCCTCCATGGAATGAGCGGGGAAGGCCTGGCAGAGGCTGCCCAGGGCAGGGGGGAATGGAGGGCTTTGGATCCACGCGGATGTGGTGCTCAGGGACGCGGCTCCGTGATGGATTAACATCGGACTCAGCGGTGTTGAAGGTCTTCTCCAACCTCGATGCTTCCACGATTCCTAAAGATGAGGAAGGATTTCTTCACGCTGAGGGCGTTGAGGTTTGTCCCGATCCGCAGCGGCTGCTCCATCCCTGCGGGAATTCCAGGCCGGGTCGGATGGGGTTTGGAGCCCCGGATCCAGCGGGAGGTGTCTCTGCCCATGGCAGGAGTGGGACTGGGTGGGCTTTGAGGGCCCTTCCAGCGGGAACGGTGCCATCATTCCACGCTTCCCCCATTCCCGAAGGTCCCGAAGCGCATCCAAGCGAGCGGAGCGGCGCTGAGGACAGAGCCGGAGCTTTATTAACTGCAGGAGCCACGGAACGGGGCGCGAGCGGAGCCTCGGCCGCGTGGGGAGGGGGGGATCCGGGCCCTGGGAATGGGGCTCTGGAAGCGGGGACCCCCCCTTGGGATCGGGGATCCGGGCGGGGAGCGCGTGCGCACGGGGATGGGGGACCCAGGGGGGGACGGGGGCCCCGGGAGCCGCGGGAAACCGGGACCAAAGAAACCGTAACGGGGGGAAACCGACGAGAACGGGGACGGAGAAGGCGTCGGGAATGGGGGAGACGGGAAAAGGGGGGTGAGGGAAAAGGGGGGAGAGGGGAAAAGGGGGGAGAGGGAAAAGGGGGGCGAGGGAAAAGGGGTGCGAGGGCCGGGGGGGGCGCCGCTACTCCTTGGCGCGGCCGATGATCGCCAGGACGTAGAGGAAGATGTTGACGATGTCCGTGTAGAGGTTGAGAGCGGCGAAGATGTATTCCTCGGGGCTGAGCGCCAGCTGCTTGTTTCCCAGGATCAGCTGCGTATCCACGGCCAGGAACTGCCGGAAAAGGCCGTGGGAGACGGGCGGCAAAGCCACCGCCCCACGGCCGCCCCACGGCTGCCCCACGGCCGCCCCACAAGGGGGATCTCTGCCCCATATCCCATAGCCGGAGCATCCCGGGGTGCGGGAAATGGCTCGGATCCCACCCTGGGGAAGGGGGATTGGATCCCAATGGGAGGAGGGAGGGAAGCGGGGATCCCCCCAACAGGGAAAAAGGGGGGGCAGCACCCCTCTGCCCCATGGCTGCCCCACAAGTGGGCTCCCTGCCCCACAACTGGGATCTCTGCCCCATATCCTGTTGCTGGAGCATCCGGGATGCAGCGGATGGCTCGGATCCCATCCCGGGAAAAGCGGATTGGATCCCAACGGGAGAAGGGAGGGAAAGGGGGATCCCCCCAACAGGGAAAAAGGGGGGCAGCACCCTCTGCCCCACAGCTGCCCCACAAATGGGTTCACTGCCCTTATATCCCATAGCCGGAGCGTCCTGGGATGCAGTGGACGGCTCGGATCCAACCCGGGGAAAGCGGATTGGATCCCAATGGGAAAAGGGAGGAAAGTGGGGATCCCCCCAACAGGGAAAAAGGGGGGCAGCACCCTCTGCCCCACGGCTGCCCCACAACCACGATCTCTGCCCCACATCCCGTAGCCTGAGCATCCCGGGGTGCGGCAAACGGCTCGGATCCCATCCCGGGGAAAGCGGATTGGATCCCAATGGGAGAAGGGAGGGAAGAAGGGATCACCCCAACAGGGAAAAAGGGGGGGCAGCACCCTCTGCCCCACAGCTGCCCCACGGCTGCCCCACAAGTGGGATCTCTGCCCCACATCCCATAGCCGGAGCATCCCGGGGTGCGGCAAACAGCTCGGATCCCATCCCGGGGAAAGCGGATTGGATCCCGATGGGAGGAGGGAGGGAAGCGGGGATCCCCCCAACAGGGAAAAAGGGGGGCAGCACCCTCTGCCCCACAGCTGCCCCACGGCTGCCCCACAACCACGATCTCTGCCCCACATCCCGTAGCCGGAGCATCCCGGGGTGTGGGAAACGGCTCGGATCCCATCCCGGGGAAAGTGGATTGGATCCCAATGGGAGAAGGGAGAAAAGTGGGGATCCCCCCAACAGGGAAAAAGGGGGGCACCACCCCTCTGCCCCACGGCTGCCCCACAAGTGGGTTCGCTGCCCCACATCCCATAGCCGGAGCATCAGGGATGCAGTGGACGGCTCGGATCCCATCCCGGGGAAAAGCGGATTGGATCCCAACGGGAGAAGGGAGGGAAGCGGGGATCCCCCCAGCAGGGAAAAGGGGGGGCAGCACCCTCTGCCCCACAGCTGCCCCACGGCTGCCCCACAAGTGGGATCTCTGCCCCACATCCCGTAGCCGGAGCATCCAGGGATGCAGCGGACGGTTCAGATCCCATCCCGGGGAAAGCGGATTGGATCCCAATGGGAAAAGGGAGGGAAGCGGGGATCCCCCCAACGGGGAAAAAGGGGGGCAGCACCCCTCTGCCCCACAGCTGCCCCACAAGTGGGTTCGCTGCCCCACATCCCATAGCCGGAGCATCAGGGATGCAGCGGACGGCTCGGATCCCACCCTGGGGAAGGGGGATTGGATCCCAACCGGAGGAGGGAGGGAAGTGGGGATCCCCCCAGCAGGAAAAAGGGGGGCGATAGGGAAGGGGGGACCCCCGCCGGGGCGAG
This sequence comes from Cuculus canorus, assembly GCF_017976375.1. Lineage (NCBI taxonomy): Eukaryota > Metazoa > Chordata > Aves > Cuculiformes > Cuculidae > Cuculus > Cuculus canorus. The sequence continues at coordinate 394,166 of NC_071402.1, forward strand.
GGGGGACCCCGACTTACGCAGGTGAAGAGCAGCGCTCCCAGGGAGGCGTAGATGATGTCGAGGATGCGGTTGCGGATGAAGATGCAGAGGATGGAGAAGAGGATGAGGACCACGAGGCAGACGAGGAGGACTCCGCGGCACGAGGTGAAATCGTACTTGGTCTGAGGGGGAGGCCGTGAGGGGGACCCCCAAACGGGGGGGACCCCAAAATGGGGGGGGGGGCCGAGAGGGAGAGGCCGTGAGGGGGACCCCAAAACGGGGGGGGGACCCCAAAAGGGGGGGGGGGCCGAGAGGGAGGGGGGGAACCGAGAGGGAGAGGCCATGAGGGGGACCCCAAAATGGGGGGGGGGCCGAGAGGGAGGGGGGGAACCCCAAAAGGGGGGGGACACACCCCAAAAGGGAGGGGGGGACCCAAGAGGGAGGGGGGGGCTGAGAGGGAGAGGGGGACCCGAGAGGGAGGGGGGGACTCCAAAATGGGGGGGGGGGCCCGAGAGGGAGAGGCCGTGAGGGGGACCCCAAAACGGGGGGGGGACCCCAAAAGGGGGGGGGGGCCGACCGGGGGGGGGGGCGCCGAGAGGGGGGGGGGGCCCCGAGAGGGAGGGGGTGACCCCAAAACGGGGGGGGGGACCCCAAAAGGGGGGGGGGGCCGAGAGGGAGGGGGGGCGCTGAGAGGGAGAGAGAAGAACCCCAATAGGGAGGGGGGAACCCCCAAAGGGAGGGGGGGGCCCAAAATGGGAGAGGGGGACCCCAAAAGGGAGGGGGGGACCCCAAGAGGGAGGGGGGGGCCGAGAGGGAGAGGGGGGAACCCCAAAAGGGAGGGGGGGGCCCAAAAGGGAGAGGGGGACCCCGAGAGGGAGAGTGGGGGCCCCAAAAGGGAGGGGGGACCCCAAAAGGGAGGGGGGGGCCCGAGAGGGAGGGGGGGACCCCAAGAGGGAGAGGCTGTGAGGGGGACCCCAAAAGGGAGTGGGGGACCCCAAAGGGGTGGGGGGGCCCGAGAGGGAGGGGGGACCCCAAAAGAGAGGGGGGGACCCGAGAGGGAGGGGCCGTGAGGGGGACCCCAAAAGGGAGGGGGACCCCAAGAGTGAGGGGGGGGGACTCCAAAAGGGAGGAGGGGGCCCCAAGAGGGAGGGGGAGGCCGAGAGGGAGGGGGGGGACCCCAAGAGGGAGAGGGAAGAACCCCAAAAGGGAGGGGGGACCCCAAAAGGGAGGGGGGGGACCCCAAGAGGGATGTTGGACCCTAAAAGGGAGAGAGGGTCCCTGGGATGGGGAAGGGAGTGGGGGGACCCCAAGAGGGGAGGGACACCCCAAAAGGGAGAGGGGGTCCCCAAGAGGGATGTGAGACCCCAAAAGGGAAAGGGGGTCCCCGGAATGGGGCAGGGACTGGGGGGACCCCAAGAGGGCGGGACACCTCGAAAGGGAGAGGGGGGTCCCCGGGATAAGGAAGGGACTGGGGGGACCCCAAGAGGGATGTGAGACCCCAAAAGGGAGAGGGGGGTCCCCAGGACAAGGCAGGGGGTGGGGGGACCCCAGGAGGGAGGTGGGACCCCAAAAGTGAGAGCGGTCCCCGGGATGGGGAAGGGACTGGGGGGACCCCAAGAGGGGGGGGACACCCCAAAAGGGAGAGGGGGGACCCCAAGAGGGAGGTGGGACCACAAAAGGGAGAAGGGGGTCCCCAAGAGGGATGTGGGACCCCAAAAGGGAGAGGGGGGACCCCAAGAGGGGGGGGACACCCCGAAAGGGAGAGGGGAGACCTCAAGAGGGAGAGAGGGTCCCCAGGACAGGGCAGGGACTGGGGGGACCCCAAGAGGGATGTGAGACCCCAAAAGGGAGAGGGGGGTCCCCAGGACAAGGCAGGGAGTGGGGGGACCCCAAGAGGGAGGTGGGACCCCAAAAGGGAAAGAGGTTCCCCGGAATGGGGCAGGGACTGGGGGGACCCCAAAAAGGATGTGGGAACCCAAAAGGGAGTGGGGGGACCCCAAGAGGAGGGGGACACCCCAAAAGGGAGAGGGGGGGTCCCCAAGAGGGATGTGGGACCCCAAAAGGGAGGGGGGGACCCCAAGATGGAGGTGGGACCCCAAAAGGGAGAAGAGGGTCCCCAAGATGGATGTGGGACCCCAAAAGGGAGTGGGGGGACCCCAAGAAGGAGGTGGGACCCCAAAAGGGAGAAGAGGGTCCCCAAGATGGATGTGGGACCCCAAAAGGGAGTGGGGGGACCCCAAGAAGGAGGTGGGACCCCAAAAGGGAGAGGGGGGACCCCAAGGAGGGGGACACCCCAAAAGGTAGAGGGGGTCCCCAAGAGGGATGTGGGACCCCAAAAGGGAGAAGGGGGTCCCCAAGATGGAGGTGGGACCCCAAAAGGGAGTGGGGGGACCCCAAGAGGGATGTTGGACCCTAAAAGGGAGAGGAGGTCCCTGGGATGGGGCAGGGACTGGGGGGACCCCAAGAGGGGGGGACACCCCAAAAGGGAGTGGGGGGACCCCAAGAGGGAGGTGGGACCCCAAAAGGGAAAGGGGTTCCCCGGAATGGGGCAGGGACTGGGGGGACCCCAAAAAGGATGTGGGACCCCAAAAGGGAGAGGGAGGTCCCCAGGATAGGGAAGGGACTGGGGGGACCCCAAGAGGGCGGGACACCCCGAAAGGGAGAGGGGTCCCCAAGAGGGATGTGAGACCCCAAAAGGGAGTGGGGGGACCCCAAGATGGAGGTGGGACCCCAAAAGGGAGAGGGGGGACCCCAAGGAGGGGGGGGACCCCAAAAGGGAGAAGGGGGTCCCCAAGAGGGAGGTGGGACCCCAAAAGGGAGAAGGGGGTCCCCAAGATGGAGGTGGGACCCCAAAAGGGAGAGGGGGGACCCCAAGGAGAGGGACACCCCAAAAGGGAGAGGGGGTCCCCAAGAGGGATGTGGGACCCCAAAAGGGAGAGGGGGTCCCCAGGATAGGGAAGGGACTGGGGGGACCCCAAGAGGGGGGGACACCCCAAAAGGGAGAGGAGGTCCCCGGGACGGGGCAGGGACTGGGGGGACCCCAAGAGGGGCAGACACCCCAGAAGGGAGAGGGGGGTCCCCAAGAGGGAGGTGGGACCCCAAAAGGGAAAAGGGGGTCCCCAAGATGGAGGTGGGACCCCAAAAGGGAGTGGGGGGACCCCAAGGAGGGGGACACTCCAAAAGGTAGAGGGGGTCCCCAAGAGGGATGTGGGACCCCAAAAGGGAGTGGGGGGACCCCAAGGAGGGGGACACCCCAAACGGGAGAGAGGGTCCCCGGGACAGGGCAGGGAGTGGGGGGACCCCAAGACGAGATGACACCCCAAAACGGAGAGGGGGTCCCCAAGAGGGAGGTGGGACCCCAAAAGGGAGTGGGGGTTCCCCGTAACGGGGCGTGGCCGACCTGGAGGGAGAAGACGACGACGGTGAAGCAGACGACGACGGTGATGCCGACGGCCATGATGACGGCGTCGGTGTGGTAGAAGCTGGCGATCATCCCCACCATGTAGGAGAGGCTGACGGTCAGCACGGACTGCGGAGAGAGCGCCCGCGTCACCGCGGTGTCCCCAGAGCCCCCCCAGAGCCCCCCCGGGAACCCCAACACCGCCCCCCCCCCGGCGCTTACCAAAGCCACCAAATTCCATGGGTGTTTGCGGCGGAAATCACCGCAGCAGCTGAGGACGATGAGGGAGATGAAGAAGACGGCGTAGGAGACGTAATAGGTCCAAACGTTGCGTTTGACGAAGCCTCTGACGCCGCCCACGAAGGTGAAGACGGCCACGAAGGCGAAGGTGACGCTGAGCTGGAGGCTGAGCACCAGGAAGACCTGCGGAGGAGGCCCCAAAGACCCCAACGATCCAACGGGACCACTGAGTCACAGCGGCACGGGGTGGAAGGGACCTCAAAAGATCATCCAACCCATCCTTGGGCACCTCCAGGGATGGGATCTGGGGGTTCAGGTGGACGTCAAGTTGGAATCATGGAACCATGAGATGGTTTTGGGGTGGAAGGGATCTCAAAGATCATCCAGTTCCATCCTGGCCATGAGATCATGGAACCATGAGATGGTTTGAGGTGGAAGGGACCTCAAAGGTCATCCAACCCATCCTTGGGCACCTCCAGGGATGGGATCTGGGGGTTCTGGTGGACATCAAGTTGGAATCATGGAACTATGAGATGGTTTGGGGTGAAAGGGATCTCAAAGATCATCCAACCCATCCTTGGGCACCTCCAGGGATGGGATCTGTGGGTTCTGGTGGACGTCAAGTTGGAATCATGGAACCATGAGATGGTTTGGGGTGGAAGGGACCTCAAAGCCCATCCAGTTCCATCCAAGCCATCCTTGGACACATCAAGGGATGGGATCTGAGGGTTCTGGGGGGCACCAGGTGAGAATCATGGAACCATGAGATGGTTTGAGGTGGAAGGGACCTCAAAGATAATCCAGATCCATCCTGGCCATGAAATCATGGAACCATGAGATGGTTTTGGGGTGGAAGGGATCTCAAAGATCATCCAGATCCATCCCGGCCATGAGCATGGACATCTCCCACCGGATCGGGGCCTGTGAGCCCCATCCAACCCATCCTTGGGCACCTCCAGGGATGGGATCTGGGGGTTCTGGGGGGCACCAAGGGAGAATCATGGAACCATGAGATGGTTTGGGGTGGAAGGGACCTCAAAGATCATCCAACCCATCCTTGGGCACCTCCAGGGATGGGATCTGGGGGTTCTGGTGGATGTCAAGTTGGAATCATGGAACCATGAGATGGTTTGGGGTGGAAGGGACCTCAAAGCCCATCCAGTTCCATCCCATCCAACCCATCCTTGGACACCTCCAGGGATGGGATCTGGGGGTTCTGGTGGACGTCAAGTTGGAATCATGGAACCATGAGATGGTTTGGGTTGGAAGGGACCTCAAAGCCCATCCAGTTCCATCCCACCCAACCCATCCTGGGACACCTCCAACATTCAATAGGATCATAGAAGGTTGGAAAAGACCTTTGAGATCATCGACCCAAATCGTACATAGAATCACAGAACCAAAGGTTGGAGAAGACCTCTTGGGCCATGGAGTCCCACCATCCCATCTGCCACTAAACATCTCCCTCAGACCTCATCTCCGGAGTCCTTCTCCCCCCCGGGATGGGGACCCCCCCCCCCGCGCAGCCTCCGCAGCGCCTCAGGAACCGTTCCGTGAAGAACTTCTCCCCAATACCCAGTCTGGACCTCACCTTGAGGCCATTCCCCAGCTGAGGCCTCCAATCCCCCCGTTGAGGTCCCCAACCCTCCAGTTGAGGTCCCCAAGTCCCAGCTGATGTCCCCAACCCCTCATTGAGGTCCCCAACTCTCCAGTTCAGGTCCCTAATCCTCCACTTGTGGTCCCCAACCAACAGTTGAGGTTCTCAAGTCCCAGTTGAGGTCCCCAAACCCCCCGTTGATGTCCCCAACCCCACAGTTGACGTCCCAATCCCCCAGTTGAGGTCCCCAACCTCCCAGTTGATGTCCCAACCCCTCAGTTGATGTCCCCAACTCTCCAGTTGAGGTCCCAACTGCCCAGTTGAGGTCCCCAACCAACAGTTGAGGTTCCTAAACCCCCAGTTGATGTCCCCAACCCCTCATTGAGGTCTCCAACTCTCCAGTTCAGGTCCCAACCCCCCAGTTGAGGTCCCCAACTCTCCAGTTGAGGTCCCCAACCAACAGTTGAGGTTCTCAAGTCCCAGTTGAGGTCTCCAAACCCCCAGTTGAGGTCCCAACCCCTCGTTGAGGTCCCTAATCCCCCCGTTGATGTCCCCAACTCTCCAGTTGAGGTCCCTAATCCTCCAGTTGAGGTCCCCAACCAACAGTTGAGGCCCCCAACTCTCCAGTTGAGGTCCCCAACCCCCCATTGAGGTCCCCAACCCCCCAGTTGAGGTCCCCAACTCTCCAGTTGATGTCCCCAATCCCCCCAGCTGAGGTCCCCAACTCTCCAGTTCAGGTCCCTAATCCTCCAGTTCAGGTCCCAACCCTCCAGTTGAGGTCCCCAACCAACAGTTGAGGTTCTCAAGTCCCAGTTGATGTTCCTAAACCCCCAGCTGACGTCCCCAATCCCTCAGTTGATGTCCCCAACCCTCCAGTTGAGGTCCCCAATCCTCCAGTTGAGGTCCCCAAGTCCCAGTTGATGTCCCCAACCCCTCATTGATGTCCCCAACTCTCCAGCTGAGGTCCCTAATCCTCCAGTTGTGGTCCCCAACCAACAGTTGAGGTTCTCAAGTCCCAGTTGAGGTTCCTAAACCCCCAGCTGATGTCCCCAATCCCTCAGTTGATGTCCCCAACCCTCCAGTTGAGGTCCCCAACCAACAGTTGAGGTTCCCAAGTCCCAGTTGAGGTTCCTAATCCCCCAGTTGAGGTCCCCAAACCCCCAGTTGAGGTCCCCAACCAACAGTTGAGGCCCCCAACTCTCCAGTTGAGGTCCCAAACCCTCAGTTGATATCCCCAACCCACCCATTGAGGTCTCCAACCCCCCAGTTGAGGCCCCCAACTCTCCAGTTGAGGTCCCAAACCCTCAGTTGATATCCCCAACCCACCCATTGAGGTCTCCAACCCCCCAGTTGAGGTCCCCACCTCTCCAGTTCAGGTCCCAACTGCCCAGTTGAGGTCCCCAACCAACATCTGAGGTTCCCATGTCCCAGTTGATGTTCCTAAACCCCCATCTGATGTCCCCAACCCTCCAGTTGAGGTCCCCAAGTCCCAGTTGATGTCCCCAACCCCTCATTGAGGTCCCCAACTCTCCAGTTGAGGTCCCCAATCCCCCCTGCTGAGGTCCCCAACCCCCCCAGTTGACATCCCCAATCCCCCAGTTGAGGTCCCCAACTCTCCAGTTGATGTCCCCAACCCCCCAGTTGAGGCCCCCACCCCCCAGTTGAGGTCCCCACCCCCCAGTTGAGGCCCCCAACCCCCCAGTTGAGGTCCCCCCACCCCCCGGTTGAGGCCCCCACCCCCCAGTTGAGGCCCCCCAACCCCACAGTTGAGGCCCCCACCCCCCCAGTTGAGGCCCCCACCCCCCGGTTGAGGCCCCCACCCCCCCAGTTGAGTCCCCCACCCCCAGTTGGGTCCCCCACCCCCCAGTTGAGTCCCCCACCCCCAGTTGAGGTCCCCGACCCCCCAGTTGAGATCCCCCACCCCCAGTTGGGTCCCCCACCCCCGTTGGGTCCCCGATGCGCCCCACCTTGCGGATGAAGGCCTGGCGGACGCTTTTGTCGTCCCAGTGGGCGCTGGGGAAGTCCTGATTGTCATAGTAGGAGGGGGGACCGTCCTCGTGGTACGCACTGTGCAGCGGCGCTGCCGGAGAAACACACGGATCGCAGCCGGCACCCCACGGAGCACAGCCATCGCCCCACGGAGCGCAGCCATCGCCCCACGGATCACAGCCATCGCCCCACGGATCGCATCCGACACCCCACGGATCGCATCCATCGCCCCACGGATCACAGCCATCGCCCCACGGATCACATCCATCGCCCCACGGATCGCAGCCGGCACCCCACGGATCACAGCCATCACCCCACGGATCGCATCCATCACCCCACGGATCACAGCCATCGCCCCACGGAGCGCATCCATCACCCCACGGATCGCATCCATCACCCCACGGAGCGCAGCCATCGCCCCACGGATCGCATCCATCACCCCACGGATCGCAGCCGGCACCCCACGGATCACAGCCATCACCCCACGGATCGCATCCATCACCCCACGGATCGCAGCCATCGCCCCACGGATCACAGCCATCGCCCCACGGAGCGCATCCATCACCCCACGGATCGCATCCATCACCCCACGGAGCGCAGCCATCGCCCCACGGATCGCATCCATCACCCCACGGATCGCATCCATCGCCCCACGGATCACAGCCATCGCCCCACAGAGCACATCCATCGCCCCACAGAGCGCATCCATCACCCCACGGATCACAGCCATCGCCCCACGGATCACAGCCATCCATCGCCCCACGGAGCGCAGCCATCGCCCCACGGATCGCATCCATCACCCCACGGAGCGCATCCATCGCCCCACGGAGCACAGCCGACACCCCACGGATCACATCCATCGCCCCACGGCATCGCATCCATCGCCCCACGGAGCGCATCCATCACCCCACGGATCGCATCCATCACCCCACGGAGCGCATCCATCGCCCCACGGAGCGCAGCCATCGCCCCACGGATCACAGCCATCACCCCACGGAGCGCATCCATCACCCCATGGATCACAGCCATCGCCCCACGGAGCACATCCATCACCCCACGGATCACAGCCATCGCCCCACGGAGCACATCCATCGCCCCACGGATCGCATCCATCATCCCACGGCATCGCATCCATCGCCCCACGGATCGCATCCATCACCCCACGGATCGCAGCCATCACCCCATGGATCGCATCCATCACCCCACGGAGCGCAGCCATCGCCCCACGGATCGCATCCATCGCCCCACGGATCACATCCATCACCCCACGGAGCGCAGCCATCGCCCCACGGATCGCATCCATCGCCCCACGGATCGCATCCATCGCCCCACGGATCACATCCATCACCCCACGGAGCGCATCCATCACCCCATGGATCGCATCCATCGCCCCACGGATCGCATCCATCGCCCCACGGAGCGCATCCATCACCCCATGGATCACAGCCATCGCCCCACGGATCGCATCCATCGCCCCACGGATCGCATCCATCGCCCCACGGAGCACATCCATCACCCCATGGATCACAGCCATCGCCCCACGGAGCGCATCCATCACCCCACGGATCACAGCCATCGCCCCACGGATCGCATCCATCGCCCCACGGAGCGCATCCATCGCCCCACGGATCACAGCCATCGCCCCACGGAGTGCATCCATCACCCCACGGATCGCATCCATCACCCCACAGCATCGCATCCATCACCCCACAGCATCGCATCCATCGCCCCATGGATCGCATCCATCGCCCCATGGATCGCATCCATCACCCCACGGATCGCATCCATCGCCCCACGGAGCGCATCCATCGCCCCACGGATCGCATCCATCGCCCCACGGATCGCAGCCATCGCCCCACGGATCGCATCCATCGCCCCACGGAGCGCATCCATCACCCCATGGATCACAGCCATCGCCCCACGGATCGCATCCATCGCCCCACGGATCGCATCCATCGCCCCACGGAGCACATCCATCACCCCACGGATCACAGCCATCGCCCCACGGAGCGCAGCCATCACTCCATGGATCGCATCCATCGCCCCACGGATCGCATCCATCGCCCCACGGAGCGCATCCATCGCCCCACGGATCACAGCCATCGCCCCACGGAGTGCATCCATCACCCCACGGATCGCATCCATCACCCCACAGCATCGCATCCATCACCCCACAGCATCGCATCCATCGCCCCATGGATCGCATCCATCGCCCCATGGATCGCATCCATCACCCCACGGATCGCATCCATCGCCCCACGGAGCGCATCCATCGCCCCACGGATCGCAGCCATCGCCCCACGGATCGCAGCCATCGCCCCACGGAGCGCATCCATCGCCCCACGGAGCGCATCCATCACCCCATGGATCACAGCCATCGCCCCACGGATCGCATCCATCGCCCCACGGATCGCATCCATCGCCCCACGGAGCACATCCATCACCCCACGGATCACAGCCATCGCCCCACGGAGCGCAGCCATCACTCCATGGATCGCATCCATCGCCCCACGGATCGCATCCATCGCCCCACGGAGCGCATCCATCGCCCCACGGATCACAGCCATCGCCCCACGGAGTGCATCCATCACCCCACGGATCGCATCCATCACCCCACAGCATCGCATCCATCACCCCACAGCATCGCATCCATCGCCCCATGGATCGCATCCATCGCCCCATGGATCGCATCCATCACCCCACGGATCGCATCCATCGCCCCACGGAGCGCATCCATCGCCCCACGGATCGCAGCCATCGCCCCACGGATCGCAGCCATCGCCCCACGGAGCGCATCCATCACCCCACGGAGCACATCCATCACCCCACGGAGCGCATCCATCACCCCACTGATCGCATCCATCGCCCCACGGATCACGTCCATCACCCCATGGATCACAGCCATCGCCCCACGGCATCGCATCCATCGCCCCACGGAGCGCATCCATCACCCCACGGAGCACATCCATCACCCCACGGAGCGCATCCATCGCCCCACGGATCACAGCCATCGCCCCACGGATCGCATCCGACACCCCACGGATCGCATCCATCGCCCCACGGATCGCAGCCATCGCCCCACGGAGCGCATCCATCACCCCACGGATCACAGCCATCGCCCCACGGAGTGCATCCATCACCCCACGGATCACAGCCATCACCCCACGGATCGCATCCATCGCCCCACGGATCGCATCCATCACCCCACAGCATCGCATCCATCGCCCCACGGATCGCATCCATCACCCCATGGATCGCATCCATCACCCCACAGCATCGCATCCATCGCCCCATGGATCGCATCCATCGCCCCACGGATCGCATCCATCACCCCACGGATCGCATCCATCGCCCCACGGAGCGCATCCATCGCCCCACGGATCGCAGCCATCGCCCCACGGATCACAGCCATCACCCCACGGATCACAGCCATCGCCCCACGGATCACAGCCATCGCCCCACAGATCGCAGCCATCACCCCACGGATCACAGCCATCGCCCCACGGAGCGCATCCATCACCCCACGGATCACATCCATCGCCCCACGGAGCGCATCCATCACCCCACTGATCGCATCCATCGCCCCACGGATCACGTCCATCACCCCATGGATCACAGCCATCGCCCCACGGCATCGCATCCATCGCCCCACGGATCACATCCATCACCCCATGGATCACATCCATCGCCCCACGGATCGCAGCCATCGCCCCACGGATCGCATCCATCGCCCCACGGATCACATCCATCACCCCATGGATCACATCCATCGCCCCACGGATCGCATCCATCGCCCCACGGATCGCATCCATCACCCCACGGATCGCATCCATCACCCCACGGATCACATCCATCGCCCCACGGATTGCAGCCATCACCCCACGGCATCACATCCATCACCCCACGGATCGCATCCATCGCCCCACGGCATCGCAACCATCACCCCATGGATCGCATCCATCACCCCACGGATCGCATCCATCACCCCACGGAGCGCATCCATCACCCCACGGATCGCATCCATCACCCCACGGATCGCATCCATCACCCCATGGATGTGGCTGAGATGGATTTGAGGGCTGAACCCCTTCTTGGGGGACCCCAAAACCGGGATTCCCATCAGCGTCCTTAAGGCTATGAGGGCCCCAGGTGGAACCCCATCGGCACATCCGTAGGGAAGGGAACCCATGGGTGCGTCTGGGATCGCTTTGGGGCTGAACCCCTTCTTGGGGGACCCCAAAACCGGGATTCCCACCAATGTCCTCAAGGCTATGAGGGCCCCAGGTGGGACCCCCCCGGCTCATCCGTAGAGAAGGGAACCCATGGGTGCGTCTGGGATCGCTTTGGGGCTGAACCCCTTCTTGGGGGACCCCAAAACCGGGATTCCCATCAGTGTCCTCAAGGATCCGAGGGCTCCAGGTGGAATCTCAGATCCTGGATCCACATCCGTAGGGAAGGGAACCCATGGGTGCATCTGGGATCGCTTTGGGGCTGAACCCCTTCTTGGTGGACCCCAAAACCGGGATTCCCACCAGCGTCCTTAAGGCTATGAGGACTGCAGGTGGAACCCCAGTGCCACATCCATAGGGAAGGGAACCCATGGGTGCGTCTGGGATCGCTTTGGGGCTGAACCCCTTCTTGGAGGACCCCAAAACCGCGATTCCCACCAATGTCCTTAAGGATCCAAAGGCCCCATGTGGAATCTCAGCTCATGGATCCATATGCAGAGGGAAGGGAACCCATGGATGTGGCTGAGATGGATTTGAGGGGCTGAACCCCTTCTTCGGGACCCCAAAACCGGGATTCCCATGTGTCCTCAAGGATCCGAGGGCTCCATGTGGAATCTCAGATCCTGGATCCACATCCGTAGGGAAGGGAACCCATGGGTGCATCTGGGATCGCTTTGGGGCTGAACCCCTTCTTGGTGGACCCCAAACCCGGGATTCCCACCAATGTCCTTAAGGCTATGAGGACTCCAGGTGGAACCCCATCGGCACATCCGTAGGGAAGGGAACCCATGGGTGTGTCTGGGATCGCTTTGGGGCTGAGTCTCTTCTTGGTGGACCCCAAAACCAGAATTCCCACCAATGTCCTTAAGGATATGAGGACTCCATGTGGAATCTCAGCTCCTGGATCCACATCCAGAGGGAAGGGAACCCATGGATGTGGCTGAGATGGATTTGAGGGGCTGAGTCCCTTCTTGGTGGACCCCAAAACCGTGATTCCCATCAGTGTCCTTAAGGCTATGAGGGCCCCAGGTGGAACCCCACCGGCACATCCAGAGGGAAGGGAACCCATGGGTGGGTCTGGGATTGCTTTGGGGGCCGAACCCCTTCTTGGGGGACCCCAAAACCGGGATTCCCATCAGCGTCCTCAAGGATCCGAGGGCTCCACATGGAATCCCAGATCCTGGATCCATATCCAGAGAGAAGGGAACCCATGGGTGTGTCTGAGATCACTTTGGGGCTGAACCCCTTCTTGGGGGACCCCAAAACCGCGATTCCCACCAATGTCCTTAAGGATATGAGGACTCCAGGTGGAATCCCAGATCCTGGATCCACATCCAGAGGGAATCCCAGTGCCACATCCAGAGGGAAGGGAACCCCTGGATGTGGCTGAGATGGATTTGAGGGGCTGAACCCCTTCTTCGGGACCCCAAAACCGGGATTCCCATGTGTCCTCAAGGATCCGAGGGCTCCATGTGGAATCTCAGATCCTGGATCCACATCCGTAGGGAAGGGAACCCATGGGTGCATCTGGGATCGCTTTGGGGCCGAACCCCTTCTTGGTGGACCCCAAACCCGGGATTCCCACCAATGTCCTTAAGGCTATGAGGACTCCAGGTGGAACCCCATCGGCACATCCGTAGGGAAGGGAACCCATGGGTGTGTCTGGGATCGCTTTGGGGCTGAGTCTCTTCTTGGTGGACCCCAAAACCAGAATTCCCACCAATGTCCTTAAGGATATGAGGACTCCATGTGGAATCTCAGCTCCTGGATCCACATCCAGAGGGAAGAGGCGCCCATAGGTGGGTCTGGGATCGCTTTGGGGCCGAACCCCTTCTTGGGGGACCCCAAAACCGCGATTCCCACCAGCGTCCTCAAGGCTATGAGGGCCCCAGGTGGGACCC